>NC_088404.1:9334570-9462070 GCF_034236695.1 Oncorhynchus nerka
ATGGACAGGGACTCTGCTGTCCTAGCTTCAGGGGGAAGATGGACAGGGACTCTGCTGTCCTAGCTTCAGGGGGAAGATGGGCAGGGACTCTGTTGTCCTAGCATCAGGGGGAGAAGCTGGTTTCACCAATGGGGTGTCGGAACAGAGAAGAGCTTTGACAGTACATACACAGCATTTTCCCTAGAAGACTCAGTAAGTGTACTTTCTCATTGATTATAAAATTAATTTATCTTTCTGTTTTCCTGGATTTTGTAGGAAGGTCTACGTATGTTGGTGTCTAGGGACCTGGACTGTACCAGCACACTTTACATCCAGTTCTCCTTCAAGTTCATCACTAAGGGTAGGTCACTCGATTTCACACACATTCTGTCTCTATCCGCTTGCAGTTATCATACATACTGTACAGCGTGTTTGAAGTAGTGTGTGTTTTGTGTTTTTATTTTTTTTACCCCTTTTTCTCCCCAATTTCGTGGTATCCAATTGTTAGTAGCTACTATCTTGTCTTATCACCACAACTCCCGTACGGGCTCGGGAGAGACGAAGGTCGAAAGCTACACCTCCGAAACACAATCCAACCAAGCCGCACTGCTTCTTAACACAGTGCGCATCCAACCCGGAAGCCAGCCGCACCAATGTGTCGGAGGAAACACCGTGCACCTGGCGACCTGGTTAGCGTGCACTGCGCCCGGCCCGCCACAGGAGTCGCTAGTGCGTGATGAGACAAGGATATCCCTACCGGCCAAACCCTTCCTAACCCGGACGACGCTGGGCCAATTGTGCATCGCCCCATGGACCTCCCGGTCGTAGCCGGCTGCGACAGAGCCTGGGCTCGAACCCAGAGTCTCAGCCTTACACCACTGAGAGAGAGCCTGGGCTCGAACCCAGAGTCTCAGCCTTAGACCTCTGCACCACCCGGGAGGCCTCTTGTTTTGTGTTTTTATAGATTTGTTGTACAGCATGTTGACTCTGTATGTTCTGTTTCCCAGGCGTTCCAGAACGGTCCCACTCGGTGCTGCTGCAGTACTCAGTGAACGGAGGAATCAGCTGGTTGCTGTTAGATGAGTTCTACTTCCCCACCTCGACTGATACGCTGTTCCTACACCTCCCTCTCCCTGCCAGGGCACAGACCAACGCTACCCGCTTCAGGCTCTGGCAGCCCTACAACAGTGGTGAGTTGAGTATACAGGGACACACACACACACACACACACACACACACACACACAAAGAGACACACACAGACACACACAGAGACACACACAGAGACACACACAGACACACACAGAGAGACACACAGAGAGACACACAGACACACACACACACACAAAGAGACACACACAGACACACAAAGAGACACACACAGAGACACACACACACACACACACACACACAGATACACACAGAGGGACACATACAAACACAGAGACACACAGACAGTACATACACAAAGATGCACACATGCAAGTGTGCACACACACACACACACACACAGATACACACAGAGGGACACATACAAACACAGAGACACACACACAGTACATACACAGAGACACACACACACACATACTTGGTAGTGCAGTAGACCCTTTAACACACATTGTCAAAATCATCACATCCCACTGGGGTACCGACATCAGTTCAACGTCTAGTTTTGATTTACTATTCGGTTGAGTTGTCACTCTTGTCAAAAAAAATAAAATACCATTTTATTTGTCACATGCTGCCGAATACAACAGGTGTAGACGTTAGCGTGAAATGTTCACTTTTACAAGCATTTAGACGTTAGCGTGAAATGTTCACTTTTACAAGCCTTTAGACGTTAGCGTGAAATGTTCACTTTTACAAGCCTTTAGACGTTAGCGTGAAATGTTCACTTTTACAAGCCTTTAGACGTTAGCGTGAAATGTTCACTTTTACAAGCCTTTAGACGTTAGCGTGAAATGTTCACTTTTACAAGCCTTTAGACGTTAGCGTGAAATGTTCACTTTTACAAGCCTTTAGACGTTAGCGTGAAATGTTCACTTTTACAAGCCTTTAGACGTTAGCGTGAAATGTTCACTTTTACAAGCCTTTAGACGTTAGCGTGAAATGTTCACTTTTACAAGCCTTTAGACGTTAGCGTGGAATGTTCACTTTTACAAGCCTTTAGACGTTAGCGTGAAATGTTCACTTTTACAAGCCTTTAGACGTTAGCGTGAAATGTTCACTTTTACAAGCCTTTAGACGTTAGCGTGAAATGTTCACTTTTACAAGCCTTTAGACGTTAGCGTGAAATGTTCACTTTTACAAGCCTTTAGGCGTTAGCGTGAAATGTTCACTTTTACAAGCCTTTAGACGTTAGCGTGAAATGTTCACTTTTACAAGCCTTTAGACGTTAGCGTGGAATGTTCACTTTTACAAGCCTTTAGACGTTAGCGTGAAATGTTCACTTTTACAAGCCTTTAGACGTTAGCGTGAAATGTTCACTTTTACAAGCCTTTAGACGTTAGCGTGAAATGTTCACTTTTACAAGCCTTTAGACGTTAGCGTGAAATGTTCACTTTTACAAGCCTTTAGACGTTAGCGTGGAATGTTCACTTTTACAAGCCTTTAGACGTTAGCGTGAAATGTTCACTTTTACAAGCCTTTAACCAACAATGCAGAGTTAAAAAGTAAGAACATTTGTAAATAGAAAAATAGCAACACAAAAGATAACAGTAAGGAGGTCATTTAGGTTAAAAGTTGTGTGAAACAAATACCAAATTCCCCCTTACGTTGATGACTGTTGCAAATCCAGTCAGTTTTTCACGTTGATTCAACGTCATCACATTGAATTTCTTGGTTGAAAATGTCATGGAAACAACGTTGATTCAACCAGTTTTTTGCCCAGTGGGATATGGTGGGGACGCACTGTATGTCTGACTGGTTATATATGTCTCCTGTAGGTAAGAAAGAGGAGGTGTGGGTGATTGATGACCTGATCATCGATGGCAGCTCGCTCAACAACCCTCCAGTAGTCTCAGACAACTTCGAGGGCGGACCTCAAAACTACAACTGGCTGTTCTACCCAGGGGGCAACACTGGACTCTACTGCCCTTACCAGAAGAGTGGCCTGTGAGTAGTTCCACCTGCCTCTTGTACACTGGGAAGGCCTTCCACTGTACCTCCAGACCTTATCTCTGTGTGTTGGGTCATAGTCCACTTCAAATCAGTCAATTCAGGAAGTAAACTAACATCGTAGTTTAGGGTTTCCTTAAGAGTCTATTGATGCACCTGTGTATCAATTTAAGTCACGTAAATAAAACAAATTCCCATCCAAAACTGTCTCTTTAAAAATCATCTTTGCATCTCGAACCTTCCACGTCCTCCTAAGTTCGGCCTTCCACGTCCTCCTAAGTTTGGCCTTCCACGTCCTCCTAAGTTCGGCCTTCCACGTCCTCCTAAGTTCGGCCTTCCACGTCCTCCTATGTCTACCTTCCAAGTCCTCCTATGTTGGCCTTCCACGTCCTCCTAAGTTCGGCCTTCCACGTCCTCCTATGTCTGCCTTCCACGTCCTCCTAAGTTCGGCCTTCCACGTCCTCCTAAGTTCGGCCTTCCACGTCCTCCTATGTCTACCTTCCACGTCCTCCTAAGTTCGGCCTTCCACGTCCTCCTAAGTTCGGCCTTCCACGTCCTCCTATGTCTGCCTTCCACGTCCTCCTAAGTTCGGCCTTCCACGTCCTCCTATGTCTACCTTCCACGTCCTCCTAAGTTCGGCCTTCCACGTCCTCCTATGTCTGCCTTCCACGTCCTCCTATGTCTGCCTTCCACGTCCTCCTAAGTTCGGCCTTCCACGTCCTCCTAAGTTCGGCCTTCCACGTCCTCCTATGTCTACCTTCCACGTCCTCCTAAGTTCGGCCTTCCACGTCCTCCTAAGTTCGGCCTTCCACGTCCTCCTATGTCTACCTTCCAAGTCCTCCTATGTTGGCCTTCCACGTCCTCCTAAGTTCGGCCTTCCACGTCCTCCTATGTCTGCCTTCCACGTCCTCCTAAGTTCGGCCTTCCACGTCCTCCTAAGTTCGGCCTTCCACGTCCTCCTAAGTTCGGCCTTCCACGTCCTCCTATGTCTACCTTCCAAGTCCTCCTATGTTGGCCTTCCACGTCCTCCTAAGTTCGGCCTTCCACGTCCTCCTATGTCTGCCTTCCACGTCCTCCTAAGTTCGGCCTTCCACGTCCTCCTAAGTTCGGCCTTCCACGTCCTCCTAAGTTCGGCCTTCCACGTCCTCCTAAGTTCGGCCTTCCACGTCCTCCTATGTCTACCTTCCACGTCCTCCTATGTCTGCCTTCCACATCCTCCTATGTCTACCTTCCAAGTCCTCCTAAGTTCGGCCTTCCACGTCCTCCTATGTCTGCCTTCCACGTCCTCCTATGTCGGCCTTCCACGTCCTCCTAAGTTCTGCCTTCCACGTCCTCCTATGTCTGCCTTCCACGTCCTCCTAAGTTCGGCCTTCCACGTCCTCCTAAGTTCGGCCTTCCACGTCCTCCTATGTCTACCTTCCACGTCCTCCTAAGTTCGGCCTTCCACGTCCTCCTATGTCTACCTTCCACGTCCTCCTAAGTTCGGCCTTCCACGTCCTCCTATGTCTACCTTCCAAGTCCTCCTATGTTGGCCTTCCACGTCCTCCTAAGTTCGGCCTTCCACGTCCTCCTATGTCTGCCTTCCACGTCCTCCTAAGTTCGGCCTTCCACGTCCTCCTATGTCTGCCTTCCACGTCCTCCTATGTCGGCCTTCCACGTCCTCCTAAGTTCTGCCTTCCACGTCCTCCTATGTCTGCCTTCCACGTCCTCCTAAGTTCGGCCTTCCACGTCCTCCTAAGTTCGGCCTTCCACGTCCTCCTATGTCTACCTTCCACGTCCTCCTAAGTTCGGCCTTCCACGTCCTCCTATGTCTACCTTCCACGTCCTCCTAAGTTCGGCCTTCCACGTCCTCCTATGTCTACCTTCCAAGTCCTCCTATGTTGGCCTTCCACGTCCTCCTAAGTTCGGCCTTCCACGTCCTCCTATGTCTGCCTTCCACGTCCTCCTAAGTTCGGCCTTCCACGTCCTCCTAAGTTCGGCCTTCCACTTCCTCCTAAGTTCGGCCTTCCACGTCCTCCTAAGTTCGGCCTTCCACGTCCTCCTATGTCTACCTTCCAAGTCCTCCTATGTTGGCCTTCCACGTCCTCCTAAGTTCGGCCTTCCACGTCCTCCTATGTCTGCCTTCCACGTCCTCCTAAGTTCGGCCTTCCACGTCCTCCTAAGTTCGGCCTTCCACGTCCTCCTAAGTTCGGCCTTCCACGTCCTCCTAAGTTCGGCCTTCCACGTCCTCCTATGTCTACCTTCCACGTCCTCCTATGTCTGCCTTCCACGTCCTCCTATGTCTACCTTCCAAGTCCTCCTATGTCTGCCTTCCACATCCTCCTATGTCTACCTTCCAAGTCCTCCTAAGTTCGGCCTTCCACGTCCTCCTATGTTGGCCTTCCACGTCCTCCTAAGTTCGGCCTTCCACGTCCTCCTATGTCTGCCTTCCACGTCCTCCTATGTTGGCCTTCCACGTCCTCCTAAGTTCGGCCTTCCACGTCCTCCTATGTTGGCCTTCCACGTCCTCCTAAGTTCGGCCTTCCACGTCCTCCTATGTCTGCCTTCCACGTCCTCCTAAGTTCGGCCTTCCACGTCCTCCTAAGTTCGGCCTTCCACGTCCTCCTAAGTTCGGCCTTCCACGTCTGCGGTGGACGGTAGCCAAACTACAGCGGTGTCTGTCAGTTTGTCCTGAAAACTTCTTACGAAAAATGTTTGTAGCAGCCAAACGCCGAACCCCTCTATAGAAAGGAGAGATTCTCACGAACACAACGGTGTTCTCCGTTTTGCTCTACGACCCTCACCAGTGTCACGGGATGAGTCTGAAGGTAACCAATACCGTTTTTTAACATGTATTATAGAACCAGAGAGGTAGTTTTGTGCCGACAATAAAGAAGAGGTTATAAATATGTATTCCAAAAAACTACACAATTTCCTGATCTCTCATATATCTCCTAGATATAGGACAGACACTTCAAAACCCTGATCTCTTATATCTCTTGAGTCTCTCTTATATCTCCTAGATATAGGACAGACACTTCAAAACCCTGATCTCTCTTATATCTCCTAGATATAGGACAGACACTTCAAAACCCTGATCTCTCTTATATCTCCTAGATATAGGACAAACACTTCAAAACCCTAATCTCTCTTATATCTCCTAGATATAGGACAGACACTTCAAAACCCTGATCTCTCTTATATCTCCTAGAAATAGGACAGACACTTCAAAACCCTGATCTCTCTTATATCTCCTAGATATAGGACAGACACTTCAAAACCCTGATCTTTCTTATATCTCCTAGATATAGGACAGACACTTCAAAACCCTGATCTTTCTTATATCTCCTAGATATAGGACAGACACTTCAAAACCCTGATCTTTCTTATATCTCCTAGATATAGGACAGACACTTCAAAACCCTGATCTTTCTTATATCTCCTAGATATAGGACAGACACTTCAAAACCCTGATCTTTCTTATATCTCCTAGATATAGGACAGACACTTCAAAACCCTGATCTCTCTTATATCTCCTAGATATAGGACAGACACTTCAAAACCCTGATCTCTCTTATATCTCCTAGATATAGGACAGACACTTCAAAACCCTGATCTTTCTTATATCTCCTAGATATAGGACAGACACTTCAAAACCCTGATCTTTCTTATATCTCCTAGATATAGGACAGACACTTCAAAACCCTGATCTTTCTTATATCTCCTAGATATAGGACAGACACTTCAAAACCCTGATCTTTCTTATATCTCCTAGATATAGGACAGACACTTCAAAACCCTGATCTTTCTTATATCTCCTAGATATAGGACAGACACTTCAAAACCCTGATCTTTCTTATATCTCCTAGATATAGGACAGACACTTCAAAACCCTGATCTTTCTTATATCTCCTAGATATAGGACAGACACTTCAAAACCCTGATCTTTCTTATATCTCCTAGATATAGGACAGACACTTCAAAACCCTGATCTTTCTTATATCTCCTAGATATAGGACAGACACTTCAAAACCCTGATCTCTCTTATATCTCCTAGATATAGGACAGACACTTCAAAACCCTGATCTCTCTTATATCTCCTAGATATAGGACAGACACTTCAAAACCCTGATCTCTCTTATATCTCCTAGATATAGGACAGACACTTCAAAACCCTGATCTCTCTTATATCTCCTAGATATAGGACAGACACTTCAAAACCCTGATCTCTCTTATATCTCCTAGATATAGGACAGACACTTCAAAACCCTGATCTCTCTTATATCTCCTAGATATAGGACAGACACTTCAAAACCCTGATCTCTCTTATATCTCCTAGATATAGGACAGACACTTCAAAACCCTGATCTTTCTTATATCTCCTAGATATAGGACAGACACTTCAAAACCCTGATCTCTCTTATATCTCCTAGATATAGGACAGACACTTCAAAACCCTGATCTCTCTTATATCTCCTAGATATAGGACAGACACTTCAAAAGATCTCTTATATCTCTCTAGATATAGGACAGACACTTCAAAACCCTGATCTCTCTTATATCTCCTAGATATAGGACAGACACTTCAAAACCCTGATCTCTCTTATATCTCCTAGATATAGGACAGACACTTCAAAACCCTGATCTCTCTTATATCTCCTAGATATAGGACAGACACTTCAAAACCCTGATCTCTCTTATATCTCCTAGATATAGGACAGACACTTCAAAACCCTGATCTCTTATATCTCCTAGATATAGGACAGACACTTCAAAACCCTGATCTCTCTTATATCTCCTAGATATAGGACAGACACTTCAAAACCCTGATCTCTCTTATATCTCCTAGATATAGGACAGACACTTCAAAACCCTGATCTCTCTTATATCTCCTAGATATAGGACAGACACTTCAAAACCCTGATCTCTCTTATATCTCCTAGATATAGGACAGACACTTCAAAAACTTATATCTCCTAGATATAGGACAGACACTTCAAAACCCTGATCTTCTTATATCTCCTAGATATAGGACAGACACTTCAAAACCCTGATCTCTCTTATATCTCCTAGATATAGGACAGACACTTCAAAACCCTGATCTCTCTTATATCTCCTAGATATAGGACAGACACTTCAAAACCCTGATCTTTCTTATATCTCCTAGATATAGGACAGACACTTCAAAACCCTGATCTCTTATATCTTATATCTCAAAACCCTGATCTCTCTTATATCTCCTAGATATAGGACAGACACTTCAAAACCCTGATCTCTCTTATATCTCCTAGATATAGGACAGACACTTCAAAACCCTGATCTCTTATATCTCCTAGATATAGGACAGACACTTCAAAACCCTGATCTTATATCTCCTAGATATAGGACAGACACTTCAAAACCCTGATCTCTCTTATATCTCCTAGATATAGGACAGACACTTCAAAACCCTGATCTCTCTTATATCTCCTAGATATAGGACAGACACTTCAAAACCCTGATCTCTCTTATATCTCCTAGATATAGGACAGACACTTCAAAACCCTGATCTCTCTTATATCTCCTAGATATAGGACAGACACTTCAAAACCCTGATCTCTCTTATATCTCCTAGATATAGGACAGACACTTCAAAACCCTGATCTCTCTTATATCTCCTAGATATAGGACAGACACTTCAAAACCCTGATCTTTCTTATATCTCCTAGATATAGGACAGACACTTCAAAACCCTGATCTCTCTTATATCTCCTAGATATAGGACAGACACTTCAAAACCCTGATCTCTCTTATATCTCCTAGATATAGGACAGACACTTCAAAACCCTGATCTCTCTTATATCTCCTAGATATAGGACAGACACTTCAAAACCCTGATCTCTCTTATATCTCCTAGATATAGGACAGACACTCTCAAAACAGACACTTGATCTCTCTTATATCTCCTAGATATAGGACAGACACTTCAAAACCCTGATCTTTCTTATATCTCCTAGATATAGGACAGACACTTCAAAACCCTGATCTCTCTCTTATATCTCCTAGATATAGGACAGACACCCAATCTTTCTTATATCTCCTAGATATAGGACAGACACTTCAAAACCCTGATCTCTCTTATATCTCCTAGATATAGGACAGACACTTCAAAACCCTGATCTCTCTTATATCTCCTAGATATAGGACAGACACTTCAAAACCCTGATCTCTCTTATATCTCCTAGATATAGGACAGACACTTCAAAACTTATATCCTAGATATGACTTCAAAACCTCTCTTATATCTCCTAGATATAGGACAGACACTTCAAAACCCTGATCTCTCTTATATCTCCTAGATATAGGACA
This sequence comes from Oncorhynchus nerka, assembly GCF_034236695.1. Lineage (NCBI taxonomy): Eukaryota > Metazoa > Chordata > Actinopteri > Salmoniformes > Salmonidae > Oncorhynchus > Oncorhynchus nerka. Next base: position 9,343,993 of record NC_088404.1, read on the forward strand.
GACACTTCAAAACCCTGATCTCTCTTATATCTCCTAGATATAGGACAGACACTTCAAAACCCTGATCTTTCTTATATCTCCTAGATATAGGACAGACACTTCAAAACCCTGATCTTCTTATATCTCCTAGATATAGGACAGACACTTCAAAACCCTGATCTCTCTTATATCTCCTAGATATAGGACAGACACTTCAAAACCCTGATCTTTCTTATATCTCCTAGATATAGGACAGACACTTCAAAACCCTGATCTCTCTTATATCTCCTAGATATAGGACAGACACTTCAAAACCCTGATCTCTCTTATATCTCCTAGATATAGGACAGACACTTCAAAACCCTGATCTCTCTTATATCTCCTAGATATAGGACAGACACTTCAAAACCCTGATCTTTCTTATATCTCCTAGATATAGGACAGACACTTCAAAACCCTGACTCTTATATCTCCAATATAGGACAGACACTTGATCTCTCTTATATCTCCTAGATATAGGACAGACACTTCAAAACCCTGATCTTTCTTATATCTCCTAGATATAGGACAGACATCTCTCTTATATCTTCTAGATATAGGACAGACACTTCAAAACCCTGATCTCTCTTATATCTCCTAGATATAGGACAGACACTTCAAAACCCTGATCTCTCTTATATCTCCTAGATATAGGACAGACACTTCAAAACCCTGATCTTCTTATATCTCCTAGATATAGGACAGACACTTCAAAACCCTGATCTCTCTTATATCTCCTAGATATAGGACAGACACTTCAAAACCCTGATCTCTCTTATATCTCCTAGATATAGGACAGACACTTCAAAACCCTGATCTCTCTTATATCTCCTAGATATAGGACAGACACTTCAAAACCCTGATCTTATATCTCCTAGATATAGGACAGACACTTCAAAACCCTGATCTCTTATATCTCCTAGATATAGGACAGACACTTCAAAACCCTGATCTTTCTTATATCTCCTAGATATAGGACAGACACTTCAAAACCCTGATCTCTCTTATATCTCCTAGATATAGGACAGACACTTCAAAACCCTGATCTCTCTTATATCTCCTAGATATAGGACAGACACTTCAAAACCCTGATCTCTCTTATATCTCCTAGATATAGGACAGACACTTCAAAATCTCCTGATCTCTCTTATATCTCCTAGATATAGGACAGACACTTCAAAACCTGATCTCTTATATCTGATCTCTCTTATATCTCCTAGATATAGGACAGACACTTCAAAACCCTGATCTTTCTTATATCTCCTAGATATAGGACAGACACTTCAAAACCCTGATCTCTCTTATATCTCCTAGATATAGGACAGACACTTCAAAACCCTGATCTCTCTTATATCTCCTAGATATAGGACAGACACTTCAAAAAATCCCTAGATATAGGACAGATCTCTCTTATATCTCCTAGATATAGGACAGACACTTCAAAACCCTGATCTCTCTTATATCTCCTAGATATAGGACAGACACTTCAAAACCCTGATCTCTCTTATATCTCCTAGATATAGGACAGACACTTCAAAACCCAAATCTCCTAGATATAGGACAGACACTTCAAAACCCTGATCTCTCTTATATCTCCTAGATATAGGACAGACACTTCAAAACCCTGATCTCTCTTATATCTCCTAGATATAGGACAGACACTTCAAAACCCTGATCTCTCTTATATCTCCTAGATATAGGACAGACACTTCAAAACCCTGATCTCTCTTATATCTCCTAGATATAGGACAGACACTTCAAAACCCTGATCTCTCTTATATCTCCTAGATATAGGACAGACACTTCAAAACCCTGATCTCTCTTATATCTCCTAGATATAGGACAGACACTTCAAAACCCTGATCTTTCTTATATCTCCTAGATATAGGACAGACACTTCAAAACCCTGATCTTTCTTATATCTCCTAGATATAGGACAGACACTTCAAAACCCTGATCTCTCTTATATCTCCTAGATATAGGACAGACACTTCAAAACCCTGATCTCTCTTATATCTCCTAGATATAGGACAGACACTTCAAAACCCTGATCTCTCTTATATCTCCTAGATATAGGACAGACACTTCAAAAGATCTCTCTTATATCTCCTAGATCAAAACACTTCAAAACCCTGATCTCTCTTATATCTCCTAGATATAGGACAGACACTTCAAAACCCTGATCTCTCTTATATCTCCTAGATATAGGACAGACACTTCAAAACCCTGATCTCTCTTATATCTCCTAGATATAGGACAGACACTTCAAAACCCTGATCTTTCTTATATCTCCTAGATATAGGACAGACACTTCAAAACCCTGATCTCTCTTATATCTCCTAGATATAGGACAGACACTTCAAAACCCTGATCTCTCTTATATCTCCTAGATATAGGACAGACACTTCAAAACCCTGATCTCTCTTATATCTCCTAGATATAGGACAGACACTTCAAAACCCTGATCTCTCTTATATCTCCTAGATATAGGACAGACACTTCAAAACCCTGATCTCTCTTATATCTCCTAGATATAGGACAGACACTTCAAAAAAACCCTAGATATAGGACAGATCTCTCTTATATCTCCTAGATATAGGACAGACACTTCAAAACCCTGATCTCTCTTATATCTCCTAGATATAGGACAGACACTTCAAAACCCTGATCTCTCTTATATCTCCTAGATATAGGACAGACACTTCAAAACCCTGATCTCTCTTATATCTCTCTCCTAGATATAGGACAGACACTTCAAAACCCTGATCTCTCTTATATCTCCTAGATATAGGACAGACACTTCAAAACCCTGATCTCTCTTATATCTCCTAGATATAGGACAGACACTTCAAAACCCTGATCTCTCTTATATCTCCTAGATATAGGACAGACACTTCAAAACCCTGATCTCTCTTATATCTCCTAGATATAGGACAGACACTTCAAAACCCTGATCTCTCTTATATCTCCTAGATATAGGACAGACACTTCAAAACCCTGATCTCTCTTATATCTCCTAGATATAGGACAGACACTTCAAAACCCTGATCTCTCTTATATCTCCTAGATATAGGACAGACACTTCAAAAAAATCTCCTAGATATAGGACAGACTTCAAAACCCTGATCTCTTATATCTCCTAGATATAGGACAGACACTTCAAAAAACCCTAGATATAGGACAGACACTTCAAAACCCTGATCTTTCTTATATCTCCTAGATATAGGACAGACACTTCAAAAAATCTCCTAGATATAGGACAGACACTTCAAACCCTCTCTTATATCTCCTAGATATAGGACAGACACTTCAAAACCCTGATCTCTCTTATATCTCCTAGATATAGGACAGACACTTCAAAACCCTGATCTCTCTTATATCTCCTAGATATAGGACAGACACTTCAAAACCCTGATCTCTCTTATATCTCCTAGATATAGGACAGACACTTCAAAACCCTGATCTTTCTTATATCTCCTAGATATAGGACAGACACTTCAAAACCCTGATCTCTCTTATATCTCCTAGATATAGGACAGACACTTCAAAACCCTGATCTCTCTTATATCTCCTAGATATAGGACAGACACTTCAAAACCCTGATCTCTCTTATATCTCCTAGATATAGGACAGACACTTCAAAACCCTGATCTCTCTTATATCTCCTAGATATAGGACAGACACTTCAAAACCCTGATCTTTCTTATATCTCCTAGATATAGGACAGACACTTCAAAACCCTGATCTCTCTTATATCTCCTAGATATAGGACAGACACTTCAAAACCCTGATCTTTCTTATATCTCCTAGATATAGGACAGACACTTCAAAACCCTGATCTCTCTTATATCTCCTAGATATAGGACAGACACTTCAAAATCTCTCTTATATCTCCTAGATATAGGACAGACACTTCAAAACCCTGATCTCTTATATCTCCTAGATATAGGACAGACACTTCAAAACCCTGATCTCTCTTATATCTCCTAGATATAGGACAGACACTTCAAAACCCTGATCTCTCTTATATCTCCTAGATATAGGACAGACACTTCAAAACCCTGATCTTTCTTATATCTCCTAGATATAGGACAGACACTTCAAAACCCTGATCTCTCTTATATCTCCTAGATATAGGACAGACACTTCAAAACCCTGATCTCTCTTATATCTCCTAGATATAGGACAGACACTTCAAAACCCTGATCTCTCTTATATCTCCTAGATATAGGACAGACACTTCAAAACCCTGATCTCTCTTATATCTCCTAGATATAGGACAGACACTTCAAAACCCTGATCTTTCTTATATCTCCTAGATATAGGACAGACACTTCAAAACCCTGATCTTTCTTATATCTCCTAGATATAGGACAGACACTTCAAAACCCTGATCTCTCTTATATCTCCTAGATATAGGACAGACACTTCAAAACCCTGATCTCTCTTATATCTCCTAGATATAGGACAGACACTTCAAAACCCTGATCTTTCTTATATCTCCTAGATATAGGACAGACACTTCAAAACCCTGATCTTTCTTATATCTCCTAGATATAGGACAGACACTTCAAAACCCTGATCTCTCTTATATCTCCTAGATATAGGACAGACACTTCAAAACCCTGATCTTTCTTATATCTCCTAGATATAGGACAGACACTTCAAAAAAATCCCTAGATATAGGACAGACACTTCAAAACCCTCTTATATCTCCTAGATATAGGACAGACACTTCAAAACCCTGATCTCTCTTATATCTCCTAGATATAGGACAGACACTTCAAAACCCTGATCTCTCTTATATCTCCTAGATATAGGACAGACACTTCAAAACCCTGATCTCTCTTATATCTCCTAGATATAGGACAGACACTTCAAAACCCTGATCTCTCTTATATCTCCTAGATATAGGACAGACACTTCAAAACCCTGATCTCTCTTATATCTCCTAGATATAGGACAGACACTTCAAAACCCTGATCTTTCTTAATCTCCTAGATATAGGACAGACACTTCAAAACCCTGATCTCTCTTATATCTCCTAGATATAGGACAGACACTTCAAAACCCTGATCTCTCTTATATCTCCTAGATATAGGACAGACACTTCAAAACCCTGATCTCTCTTATATCTCCTAGATATAGGACAGACACTTCAAAACCCTGATCTCTCTTATATCTCCTAGATATAGGACAGACACTTCAAAACCCTGATCTCTCTTATATCTCCTAGATATAGGACAGACACTTCAAAACCCTGATCTCTCTTATATCTCCTAGATATAGGACAGACACTTCAAAACCCTGATCTCTCTTATATCTCCTAGATATAGGACAGACACTTCAAAATCTGATCTCTCTTATATCTCCTAGATATAGGACAGACACTTCAAAACCCTGATCTCTCTTATATCTCCTAGATATAGGACAGACACTTCAAAACCCTGATCTCTCTTATATCTCCTAGATATAGGACAGACACTTCAAAACCCTGATCTTTCTTATATCTCCTAGATATAGGACAGACACTTCAAAACCCTGATCTCTCTTATATCTCCTAGATATAGGACAGACACTTCAAAACCCTGATCTCTCTTATATCTCCTAGATATAGGACAGACACTTCAAAACCCTGATCTCTCTTATATCTCCTAGATATAGGACAGACACTTCAAAACCCTGATCTTTCTTATATCTCCTAGATATAGGACAGACACTTCAAAAAAACCCTAGGACAGACACTTCAAAATCTGATCTTTCTTATATCTCCTAGATATAGGACAGACACTTCAAAAACTCTTATATCTCCTAGATATAGGACAGACACTTCAAAACTCTGATCTTTCTTATATCTCCTAGATATAGGACAGACACTTCAAAACCCTGATCTCTCTTATATCTCCTAGATATAGGACAGACACTTCAAAACCCTGATCTCTCTTATATCTCCTAGATATAGGACAGACACTTCAAAACCCTGATCTCTCTTATATCTCCTAGATATAGGACAGACACTTCAAAACCCTGATCTCTCTTATATCTCCTAGATATAGGACAGACACTTCAAAACCCTGATCTCTCTTATATCTCCTAGATATAGGACAGACACTTCAAAACCCTGATCTCTCTTATATCTCCTAGATATAGGACAGACACTTCAAAACCCTGATCTCTCTTATATCTCCTAGATATAGGACAGACACTTCAAAACCCTGATCTCTCTTATATCTCCTAGATATAGGACAGACACTTCAAAACCCTGATCTCTCTTATATCTCCTAGATATAGGACAGACACTTCAAAACCCTGATCTCTCTTATATCTCCTAGATATAGGACAGACACTTCAAAACCCTGATCTCTCTTATATCTCCTAGATATAGGACAGACACTTCAAAACCCTGATCTCTCTTATATCTCCTAGATATAGGACAGACACTTCAAAACCCTGATCTCTCTTATATCTCCTAGATATAGGACAGACACTTCAAAACCCTGATCTCTCTTATATCTCCTAGATATAGGACAGACACTTCAAAACCCTGATCTCTCTTATATCTCCTAGATATAGGACAGACACTTCAAAACCCTGATCTCTCTTATATCTCCTAGATATAGGACAGACACTTCAAAACCCTGATCTCTCTTATATCTCCTAGATATAGGACAGACACTTCAAAACCCTGATCTCTCTTATATCTCCTAGATATAGGACAGACACTTCAAAACCCTGATCAAAACCTGATCTCTCTTATATCTCCTAGATATAGGACAGACACTTCAAAACCCTGATCTCTCTTATATCTCTCCTAGATATAGGGACAAAAGACTTATACTAGATTCAAAACCCTGATCTCTCTTATATCTCCTAGATATAGGACAGACACTTCAAAACCCTGATCTCTCTTATATCTCCTAGATATAGGACAGACACTTCAAAACCCTGATCTCTCTTATATCTCCTAGATATAGGACAGACACTTCAAAACCCTGATCTCTCTTATATCTCCTAGATATAGGACAGACACTTCAAAACCCTGATCTCTCTTATATCTCCTAGATATAGGACAGACACTTCAAAACCCTGATCTCTCTTATATCTCCTAGATATAGGACAGACACTTCAAAACCCTGATCTCTCTTATATCTCCTAGATATAGGACAGACACTTCAAAACCCTGATCTCTCTTATATCTCCTAGATATAGGACAGACACTTCAAAACCCTGATCTCTCTTATATCTCCTAGATATAGGACAGACACTTCAAAACCCTGATCTCTCTTATATCTCCTAGATATAGGACAGACACTTCAAAACCCTGATCTCTCTTATATCTCTCTTATATCTCCTAGATATAGGACAGACACTTCAAAACCCTGATCTCTCTTATATCTCCTAGATATAGGACAGACACTTCAAAACCCTGATCTCTCTTATATCTCCTAGATATAGGACAGACACTTCAAAACCCTGATCTCTCTTATATCTCCTAGATATAGGACAGACACTTCAAAACCCTGATCTCTCTTATATCTCCTAGATATAGGACAGACACTTCAAAACCCTGATCTCTCTTATATCTCCTAGATATAGGACAGACACTTCAAAACCCTGATCTCTCTTATATCTCCTAGATATAGGACAGACACTTCAAAACCCTGATCTCTCTTATATCTCCTAGATATAGGACAGACACTTCAAAACCCTGATCTCTCTTATATCTCCTAGATATAGGACAGACACTTCAAAACCCTGATCTCTCTTATATCTCCTAGATATAGGACAGACACTTCAAAACCCTGATCTCTCTTATATCTCCTAGATATAGGACAGACACTTCAAAACCCTGATCTCTCTTATATCTCCTAGATATAGGACAGACACTTCAAAACCCTATTCCTTTTGATTTATTTGTTTTGCCATTATGAATGTGTTAGCTACATGCTAATAGCTAAATGCTAATAGCTAAATGTGTTATTCAATGTGTTTCTATGTGCTATAGTAATAAAAGCCCAAATCTATATTTTATCAAATGATTGTAAAAAATGTAATGTGTATATATATATATATATATATATATATATATATATATATATATATATCTACAGGGATCCTAATATTGGATGTAAAATAGCTAAATGCTAAATGCTAATAGCTACATGCTAATAGCTAAATGCTAATAGCTAAATGTTCCATGGTTCGACCATCTTAAAAAATATCCATATGTTAGCTTAGTAGAACCCTTCCCCCTATTGACTTAGACTTTTAGAGGTTAACGGAAAATAAATAAATCCAATTCAAATTGGATTTGGAATGTCAGTATACTTCCTGAATCGACTGAATTGAGTTGGACTTGAGCCCAACCCCTGCTGACAAAGCATTGTTGACAACGGACTGTGTCTCTGTGTGTACAGGGAGAAGGATGAGTCGGCCATGGTGTTTTTATCCAGTGAGCTGGGAGAACATTCAATAACCACCAGAGACATCGACGTCAACGAGAACACCATCATCCAGTTTGAGGTATGGACACACACACACACACACACACACACACACACACACACACACACACACACACACACACGTCCTACGAGAACGCCATCATCCAGTTTGAGGTATGAACACACACACACACACACACACACACGTCCTACGAGAACACCATCATCCAGTTTGAGGTATGAACACACACACACACACACACACACACACACACACACACACACACACACACACACACACACACACGTCCTACGAGAACACCATCATCCAGTTTGAGGTATGAACACACACACACACACACACACACACACGTCCTACGAGAACACCATCATCCAGTTTGAGGTATGAACACACACACACACACACACACACACACACACACACACACACACACACACACACACACACACATCCTACGAGAACACCATCATCCAGTTTGAGGTATGAACACACACACACACACACACACACACACACACACGTCCTACGAGAACACCATCATCCAGTTTGAGGTATGAACACACACACACACACACACACACACACACACACACACACACACACACACACACACACACACACACACACACACATCCTACGAGAACACCATCATCCAGTTTGAGGTATGAACACACACACACACACACACACACACACACACACACACGTCCTACGAGAACACCATCATCCAGTTTGAGGTATGAACACACACACACACACACACACACACACACACACACACACACACATCCTACGAGAACACCATCATCCAGTTTGAGGTATGAACACACACACACACACACACACACACACACACACACACACGTCCTACGAGAACAAACATCATCCAGTTTGAGGTATGAACACACACACACACACACACACACACACACACACACACACACACACACACACACACACACACACACACACACACACACACACACACACACACACATCCTACGAGAACACCATCATCCAGTTTGAGGTATGAACACACACACACACACACACACACACACACGTCCTACGAGAACACCATCATCCAGTTTGAGGTATGAACACACACACACACACACACACACACACACACACACACACACACACACACACACACACACACACACACGTCCTACGAGAACACCATCATCCAGTTTGAGGTATGAACACACACACACACACGTCCTACGAGAACACTATCATCCAGTTTGAGGTATGAACACACACACACACACAAACACGTCCTACGAGAACACCATCATCCAGTTTGAGGTATGAACACACACACACACACACACACACACACACACACACACACACACACGTCCTACGAGAACACTATCATCCAGTTTGAGGTATACACACACACACACACGTCCTACGAGAACACTATCATCCAGTTTGAGGTATACACACACACACACACACACGTCCTACGAGAACACCATCATCCAGTTTGAGGTATGAACACACACACACACACGTCCTACGAGAACACTATCATCCAGTTTGAGGTATGAACAGAAGAAGGCGAACAGACTGGTTGGTTGGGAAAACAAAGTGGGCAATGAAAGGAGTGAAGGAAAAGAGGAAAGGAATGGGGAAAGAGGAGAGGAATGAGTGGGGTATGAACAGAGAGAGATAACAGAGAGAAATAACAGAGAGAGATAACGGAGAGACTGAGAGGAGAGAGAAGGCCTGAGGTAGAAGAGGAGAGGAATGAGTGGGGTATGAACAGAGAGAGATAACAGAGAGACTGAGAGGAGAGAGAAGGCCTGGGGTAGAAGAGGAGAGGAATGAGTGGGGTATGAACAGAGAGAGATAACAGAGAGACTGAGAGGAGAGAGAAGGCCTGGGGTAGAAGAGGAGAGGAATGAGTGGGGTATGAACGGAGAGAGATAACAGAGAGACTGAGAGGAGAGAGAAGGCCTGGGGTAGATGAATGCTGAAAGAGGAACTCAATGGGGAAAATAATCCTAATATACTGTAAAAGTGGAGGGCAAAGCAAAGGGTTTTTGAAATGATAATGACTCATTTATATGCTTGATTCATATTAATAATCAGTCAGTATAATTACTCTCCTCTGTGATGTAGGCTGGTTAATGATCATAATTGTGTTATGGAAATAATGAATCATAGGAACTTGAAAAATGTAGGAAAATGGTAAGCTTGTTTCAGAGGTCCAGAATTCTTTTCTGTTTCTTGAAAATGTTTCTTGCTGAAGCTCCCTCAAGGCAGTGGGTATAGAACTGGTAGATCTGGTTTGGTTTTGGATAAAGATTTCTTAAATGAATATCATAATTGTTTTCCTGTGTTGTGTCCTCAGACGACTGAATGACCAAAATGTATTATTGTAATAATTATATGATAATAAGAGAGCCGCCCACTCTAGGAGCTCAGATGCAAAAATGTCATTACCAACGTTTTGACAGCCAAGTTGTCTTCATCAGGGTATAATCACAAACACTGCGGGATGACTCGTTTATATAGTGTCAAAAGACACAGGTGTCTGTAATCATGGCCAAGAGTGGCCTAATATCATTGGTTAATTATCAAATATTTAAAATGGCATAAAAAAGAGACCCTTGCCTCAACGTAGACTTTATTGTGACTTTGCCATTGTAATTGTTTGTAAGCTTGTGTAGTCAAATTAATCTATGACCGTATGATATCCATTTGTTGTTTGTATGCTGTTCTTTGTATGACATTTTAATGAATGGTGATCCCTGATGAAGACAGCTTGGCTGTCGAAACGTTGGATATTAAACTTTTGCATCTGAGCTCCTAGAGGGTGCGGCTCTCTTTTATTTTCAAGTTTTCTACTCCGCTAGCCAGCACCTCGTCTAAACAGGTGTGCGTTTCTTTTTCTTCTAAATAATTATATGATAGCAACATGATAAGAAGTATACCTGATCCATTTCAGATCAACGTGGGCTGCACGGCAGACAGCTCCGCCTCTAACCCGGTACGACTGGAATTCTCCAGGGACTTTGGATCCACCTGGTACCTCCTGGTGCCCTTGTGTTCAGGAGGCCCCCAGCCCTCTTCCCTGTGCTCCACAGAGCTGCACCCCGCCAGTGTCTACTACCCGGGGACCACCCAGGGCTGGAGGCGGGAGGTCATCCACTTTGGCAAGCTGAGACTCTGCGGGTGAGGTTCCTTTCTGGGATTTGTTTCTTGATAACTTGTGCTTCTGCTTTTTCTTTTCTCTTTGGAGTCTCGGGTGGGTTTCTCGAAAAGTATCGTGCAAATGCTGATGGGGGGAAAAAAATGTCTTAATTAGAGTTTTTTTTGCGATTGCTTACACACTTGTTGCGGAATTTGGCTCATTGAGTCAAAAACTCTACACACAAGCCAACTAAGACACAACCCTTGGAGATAAACATCTCACTTCCTACGTCAAAATTAAATACTCTGCAATCGAGACCTAACAATCCTTTTTTCAAAATGGCATTTTTGCTACAAAATGATAACACACACAGGCACCATTTAAATGACTCTTTCAAAGCAGCAACACACTGACATACTTTTATACAAAACACTGCTGTCTTTTAGTACTTTGTATACCTTTTCCATGTTCTCATACAGGCTTCTGTTCCAGAATGTTCCAGTACATCTACTCACATTTCAATGTTCTCATACAGGCTTCTGTTCCAGAATGTTCCAGTACATCTACTCACATTTCAATGTTCTCATACAGGCTTCTGTTCCAGAATGTTCCAGTACATCTACTCACATTTCCATGTTCTCATACAGGCTTCTGTTCCAGAATGTTCCAGTACATCTACTCACATTTCCATGTTCTCATACAGGCTTCTGTTCCAGAATGTTCCAGTACATCTACTCACATTTCCATGTTCTCATACAGGCTTCTGTTCCAGAATGTTCCAGTACATCTACTCACATTTCCATGTTCTCATACAGGCTTCTGTTCCAGAATGTTCCAGTACATCTACTCACATTTCAATGAAACACAAACATAGAAAGGCGTCAGACAAAATATTATATACCGCTTATATTTTTTCCCCATTGCAGGTTTTTACAACAACAACAACAACAACAACAACAAAAAAACACAAAGAAAAGTAGAATTACAGTACAGTAATCAATACAATATGTTACCGTAAACTCACGGAAACAATAATAATTACTGTAAAATTACAGTGCAGTGTTAAACAAAATAATTAGTATTTTATTTGACCTTTATTTAATTTATTAATATTTTACTAGGCAAGTCAGTTAAGAACAAATTCTTATTTTCAATGACAGCCTAGGAACAGTGGGTTAACTGCCTGTTCAGAGGCAGATTTGTGCCTTGCCAGCTCGGGGATTTGAACTTGCAACCTTCCGGTTACTCGTCCAACGCTCTAACCACTAGGCTACCCTGCCGCCCGAAAATAATTAGTATTGTAAAAGATGGGGTGGATGGTTCATGGATCCCGTCTTCTGTTAGTGTTTGGCCACATCGCCTCCCTGGCTAGGCAATGGGGTCATCCCTGGCTAGGCAACGGGGTCATCCCTGGCTAGGCAACGGGGTCATCCCTGGCTAGGCAACGGGGTCATCCCTGGATAGGCAACGGGGTCATCCCTGGCTAGGCAACGGGGAAGATATTGCCTTGCGTGCCGTATCCAACCCTGGACTGACCCCCACCTCAATCCAACACCATTATTCCTCAATCAGATTGAGAAATGGGGAGTTTAAGGGAGCAAGTATACAACTGAGAAGGTATTGCGGTTGGTGAACCGGTCCCTGACCAGAGCAGCCCGGTGGAAACTAACATTATCCCAGACGACAACAAACCTGGGCTGCTCTGGTCCGTCCTGTACAACTGTGAAGTTATTGTGGTTGGTGAACCAGTCCCTGACCAGAGCAGCCCGGTGGAAACTAACATTATCCCAGACGACAACAAACCTGGGCTGCTCTGGTCCGTCCTGTACAACTGTGAAGTCATTGTGGTTGGTGAACCAGTCCCTGACCAGAGCAGCCCGGTGGAAACTAACATTATCCCAGACGACAACAAACCTGGGCGGCTCTGGTCCGTCCTGTACAACTGCATTATGTAGTGCATCCAGATAATGTGTGCAGTATTGTAGGGACCGAGGTTGCCATGGTGATGGAGAACTCCTTGAAGACTGATGGCAGCACACAAGGGGATATTTCCCCCTCGCTGCCCAGGGACATTCACAACGGCTCTTTGTCCTATAACATTCCCCCTCGCTGCCCAGGGACATTCACAACGGCTCTTTGTCCTTGAACATTCCCCCTCGCTGTCCAGGGACATTCACAACGGCTCTTTGTCCTTGAACATTCCCCCTCGCTGCCCAGGGACATTCACAACGGCTCTTTGTCCTATAACGTTCCCCCTCGCTGCCCAGGGACATTCACAACGGCTCTTTGTACTATAACATTCCCCCTCGCTGCCCAGGGACATTCACAACGGCTCTTTGTCCTATAACATTCCCCCTCGCTGCCCAGGGACATTCACAACGGCTCTTTGTCCTATAACATTCCCCCTCGCTGCCCAGGGACATTCACAACGGCTCTTTGTCCTATAACATTCCCCCTCGCTGCTCAGGGACATTCACAACGGCTCTTTGTCCTATAACATTCCTCCTCGCTACCCAGGGACATTCACAATGGCTCTTTGTCCTATAACATTCCCCCTCGCTGCCCAGGGACATTCACAACGGCTCTTTGTCCTATAACATTCCCCCTCGCTGCCCAGGGACATTCACAATGGCTCTTTGTCCTATAACGTTCCCCCTCGCTGCCCAGGGACATTCACAATGGCTCTTTGTCCTATAACGTTCCCCCTCGCTACCCAGGGACATTCACAACGGCTCTTTGTCCTATAACATTCCCCCTCGCTACCCAGGGACATTCACAACGGCTCTTTGTCCTATAACATTCCCCCTCGCTACCCAGGGACATTCACAACGGCTCTTTGTCCTATAACATTCCCCCTCGCTACCCAGGGACATTCACAACGGCTCTTTGTCCTATAACATTCCCCCTCGCTACCCAGGGACATTCACAACGGCTCTTTGTCCTATAACATTCCCCCTCGCTACCCAGGGACATTCACAACGGCTCTTTGTCCTGTAACGTTCCCCCTCGCTACCCAGGGACATTCACAATGGCTCTTTGTCCTATAACATTCCCCCTCGCTGCCCAGGGACATTCACAATGGCTCTCTGTCCTATAACATTCCTCCTCGCTACCCAGGGACATTCACAATGGCTCTTTGTCCTGTAACGTTCCCCCTCGCTGCCCTTGGGACATTCACAATGGCTCTTTGTCCTATAACATTCCCCCTCGCTACCCAGGGACATTCACAACGGCTCTTTGTCCTGTAACGTTCCCCCACGCTGCCCAGGGACATTCACAACGGCTCTTTGTCCTATAACATTCCCCCTCGCTGCCCAGGGACATTCACAACGGCTCTTTGTCCTATAACATTCCCCCTCGCTACCCAGGGACATTCACAACGGCTCTTTGTCCTATAACATTCCTCCTCGCTACCCAGGGACATTCACAATGGCTCTTTGTCCTGTAACGTTCCCCCTCGCTGCCCAGGGACATTCACAATGGCTCTTTGTCCTATAACATTCCCCCTCGCTACCCAGGGACATTCACAACGGCTCTTTGTCCTGTAACGTTCCCCCTCGCTGCCCAGGGACATTCACAACGGCTCTTTGTCCTATAACATTCCCCCTCGCTGCCCAGGGACATTCACAATGGCTCTTTGTCCTATAACATTCCCCCTCGCTGCCCAGGGACATTCACAGCGGCTCTTTGTCCTATAACATTCCCCCTCGCTGCCCAGGGACATTCACAATGGCTCTTTGTCCTATAACATTCCCCCTCGCTACCCAGGGACATTCACAACGGCTCTTTGTCCTATAACATTCCCCCTCGCTACCCAGGGACATTCACAACGGCTCTTTGTCCTATAACATTCCCCCTCGCTGCCCAGGGACATTCACAACGGCTCTTTGTCCTATAACATTCCCCCTCGCTGCCCAGGGACATTCACAACGGCTCTTTGTCCTATAACATTCCCCCTCGCTACCCAGGGACATTCACAACGGCTCTTTGTCCTATAACATTCCCCCTCGCTACCCAGGGACATTCACAACGGCTCTTTGTCCTATAACATTCCCCCTCGCTACCCAGGGACATTCACAACGGCTCTTTGTCCTATAACATTCCCCCTCGCTACCCAGGGACATTCACAACAGCTCTTTGTCCTATAACATTCCCCCTCGCTGCCCAGGGACATTCACAACGGCTCTTTGTCCTATAACATTCCCCCTCGCTACCCAGGGACATTCACAACGGCTCTTTGTCCTATAACATTCCGCCTCGCTGCCCAGGGACATTCACAACGGCTCTTTGTCCTATAACATTCCCCCTCGCTACCCAGGGACATTCACAACGGCTCTTTGTCCTATAACATTCCCCCTCGCTGCCCAGGGACATTCACAACGACTCTTTGTCCTGTAACGTTCCCCCTCGCTGCCCAGGGACATTCACAACGGCTCTTTGTCCTATAACATTCCCCCTCGCTACCCAGGGACATTCACAACGGCTCTTTGTCCTATAACATTCCCCCTCGCTGCCCAGGGACATTCACAACGGCTCTTTGTCCTATAACATTCCCCCTCGCTGCCCAGGGACATTCACAACGGCTCTTTGTCCTATAACATTCCCCCTCGCTACCCAGGGACATTCACAACGGCTCTTTGTCCTATAACATTCCCCCTCGCTACCCAGGGACATTCACAACGGCTCTTTGTCCTATAACATTCCCCCTCGCTGCCCAGGGACATTCACAACGGCTCTTTGTCCTATAACATTTCCCCTCGCTACCCAGGGACATTCACAACGGCTCTTTGTCCTATAACATTCCCCCTCGCTGCCCAGGGACATTCACAACGGCTCTTTGTCCTATAACATTCCCCCTCGCTACCCAGGGACATTCACAACGGCTCTTTGTCCTATAACATTTCCCCTCGCTACCCAGGGACATTCACAACGGCTCTTTGTCCTTGAACATTCCCCCTCGCTGCCCAGGGACATTCACAATGGCTCTTTGTCCTATAACATTCCCCCTCGCTGCCCAGGGACATTCACAATGGCTCTTTGTCCTATAACATTCCCCCTCGCTGTCCAGGGACATTCACAACGGCTCTTTGTCCTATAACATTCCCCCTCGCTGTCCAGGGACATTCACAAAGGCTCTTTGTCCTATAACATTCCCCCTCGCTGTCCAGGGACATTCACAACGGCTCTTTGTCCTATAACATTCCCCCTCGCTGTCCAGGGACATTCACAATGGCTCTTTGTCCTAGAACATTCCCCCTCGCTGCCCAGGGACATTCACAACGGCTCTTTGTCCTATAACATTCCCCCTCGCTACCCAGGGACATTCACAACGGCTCTTTGTCCTGTAACATTCCCCCTCGCTGTCCAGGGACATTCACAACGGCTCTCTGTCCTTGAACAGTTCAGCCCCGACGTCTGATTTGAACTAGATTGAGTCCAGCTTCATCAATGAAAATGAACTCATGAGGCTGTGCACCTTCATCAAAGTCCAGGACTCTCTGTGAACAGAACATAAACACTTTAAACACACTGTACCGTGAATACGGTGTAACTCAAAACACAGGACTACAATGTTTACATTTTCACACAAGCATATGGGTGTGTTGGGTGGGTGGGTGGGTTGGTTGGTTCAGACACATTCAGTCAAAACTACTAGCTACAGGCAAGGCAGTTACCCCCCCCACCAGAATGGGGGCAACTGTCTAGGTCACATACTGCTTTGTCTGGATGCATCAATGCAGTGTCAATAGGACACCATCTACTGCCATTACTGTGTTACAGTATAGACCAGTGACATTCACAAGTGTCAACCTACTGACAACGGTTGATTTATTATGGGATGTCGTGTGATCTGTCACGATTGGCTCTCGGTATTGATGCAGGCGGATCATGGTGGTGTTGTTTGTCAACACTAGATGGACAACGGGCCAGTTCCTGTTGATGGGTGAACAGACTTTGCCGTCCACCCACAGGAAGTCGTCTGTCAGATCTGTAGAAAAATGCAAGAATATGATGTCATTGGTTAGGTTCTTCTTTACATACCGTACTGTCATACTGAACACAGTAACATCACAACTGTATTACTTCACAGCGCTATACCTATTTGTTCTGTTCACTGAGGAACATAGACCTAATATTGTAGGACTCCATTTTGTATTGTACTGTGATGCAGAATGATGTGCAAAATATGTGCAAAATATATCCCCTTTGTTCTTGTCCTCCTCATACTCCTCTCTCTCTTCCTCTTCCTCTACCTATACCTCTTCCTCTACCTCTTCCTCTTCCTCTTCCTCTACCTCTACCTCTACCTCTTCCTCTACCTCTTCCTCTTCCTCTCGCTCTCACTGCCTCCAAGTTCTCACAAAAGAGGTGATCTTACCTGAGGTCTATATGTAGTGGCTCAGACTAATTGGTGTTCAATTACTGTGTGTGTGTGTGTGTGTGTGTGTGTGTGTGTGTGTGTGTGTGTGTGTGTGTGTGTGTGTGTGTGTGTGTGTGTGTGTGTGTGTGTGTGTGTGTGTGTGTGTGTGTGTGTGTGTGTGTGTGTGTGTGTGTGTGTGTTGCCAATTTCAGGTATGTTTTTAATTTTGAAAAGAAGAGATTTCATTCTTGAACGAAGTGTCTAATGTAAAAAACAGTGTGTAGTGTTTTGCAGAGCGTGTTGCAGAATTACAAACAAACAAAGCAGAGAGTGTTTTTGTACTTTTGTACCTTTGTTTAAAAAGTTACGGTTTTGATGTTTTTGTCTAAACATTCACTTTCAGTGTGTAAACAATCGGCAAAAACTGTAATACATTTGATTCATTGATTGATTGATTCATTGATTGATTGATTCAGTGATTCATTGATTCATTTATTCAGTGATTCATTGATTCATTTATTCAGTGATTCGGTGATTCATTGATTCATTGATTCATTGATTCATTGATTCATTGCTACGATCTTTCTCTCACCTCCGCCCACGCCAGCTCCATCCGATTCCGTTGGTACCAGGGCTTCTTCTCCAGCAGTTCCTCCCCTCCTACCTGGGCCCTGGATAGTGTGTACATTGGCCCCCAGTGCCAGGACATGTGTAACGGACACGGGACGTGTGTGAAGGGGACACACTGTGTCTGTGACCCAGGCTACTCTGGCGCAGACTGCTCCCAACCTGACACACTCAACCCTGACTTTCTCAAGGAAGACTTTGAAGGTAGGCAGTGGTAGAGTAATTGCGGGTAGATTTTGTATGGTTTCGGATGGCGGGTTATAGTAAACCCTAACCCCCACACCCCCCTAATCTTGTCCCTAATCCTGAGCCTATAACCTTAACCTTTAACCTTAACTAATCCCTTTGTATCTATTGGTTGAACATCCACTCCCTCAAAGGTTCAAGAAAACGCAGATGCCCACACAAACACAGAGGGAGTATGTGCCAGAGTATGTGCCTGTGTGTGTGTGTGTGTGTGTGCGTGCGTGCGTGCGTGCGTGCGTGCGTGCGTGCGTGCGTGCGTGCGTGCGTGCGTGCGTGCAGTAGACTGTATTTGTGCTGTCCATACACAGTGTTCGAGTATTGAGAGGTTGCCTTCAATACTCGCAGAGCTGCACTTGGTCATGGACTCTAGCAGACTGCAGCTGACTGTTGAAAACAGATGGCTGTTGTGATGAACACACTGTATTTCTAGTTTGTTGTGTATCTGTGTTTTACTAGTCTATTTTTCATCATCACCTGAACGTCTATTTAATCTGATGGATTTATCTGTCATTTGTCTGTCATTATATATCGTGTTAGTAGTGTTTGCAGTGCATAACATGTCAGTGTGCTAGTCCTGGCTTTATTACATTATCTAGTGGGCTACTATAGTCCTAGCTTTATTACATTATCTAGTGTGCTAGTCCTGGCTTTATTACATTATCTAGTGTGCTACTATAGTCCTAGCTTTATTACATTATCTAGTGTGCTAGTCCTAGCTTTATTACATTATCTAGTGTGCTAGTCCTAGCTTTATTACATTATCTAGTGTGCTAGTCCTAGCTTTATTACATTATCTAGTGTGCTACTATAGTCCTAGCTTTATTACATTATCTAGTGTGCTAGTCCTAGCTTTATTACATTATCTAGTGTGCTACTATAGTCCTAGCTTTATTACATTATCTAGTGGGCTACTATAGTCCTGGCTTTATTACATTATCTAGTGTGCTAATGTTAGCTTTATTACATTATCTAGTGTGCTACTATAGTCCTAGCTTTATTACATTATCTAGTGTGCTACTATAGTCCTGGCTTTATTACATTATCTAGTGGGCTACTATAGTCCTAGCATTATTACATTATCTAGTGGGCTACTATAGTCCTGGCTTTATTACATTATCTAGTGGGCTACTATAGTCCTGGCTTTATTACATTATCTAGTGGGCTACTATAGTCCTGGCTTTATTACATTATCTAGTGTGCTACTATAGTCCTGGCTTTATTACATTATCTAGTGGGCTACTATAGTCCTAGCTTTATTACATTATCTAGTGTGCTAGTCCTGGCTTTATTACATTATCTAGTGTGCTACTATAGTCCTGGCTTTATTACATTATCTAGTGGGCTACTATAGTCCTGGCTTTATTACATTATCTAGTGGGCTACTATAGTCCTGGCTTTATTACATTATCTAGTGTGCTACTATAGTCCTGGCTTTATTACATTATCTAGTGGGCTACTATAGTCCTGGCTTTATTACATTATCTAGTGTGCTAGTCCTAGCTTTATTACATTATCTAGTGTGCTACTATAGTCCTAGCTTTATTACATTATCTAGTGGGCTACTATAGTCCTGGCTTTATTACATTATGTAGTGGGCTAGTCCTAGCTTTATTACATTATCTAGTGGGCTACTATAGTCCTGGCTTTATTACATTATCTAGTGGGCTACTATAGTCCTGGCTTTATTACATTATCTAGTGGGCTACTATAGTCCTGGCTTTATTACATTATCTAGTGTGCTAGTCCTAGCTTTATTACATTATCTAGTGTGCTACTATAGTCCTAGCTTTATTACATTATCTAGTGGGCTAGTCCTAGCTTTATTACATTATCTAGTGGGCTAGTCCTAGCTTTATTACATTATCTAGTGGGCTAGTCCTAGCTTTATTACATTATCTAGTGGGCTAGTCCTAGCTTTATTACATTATCTAGTGGGCTAGTCCTAGCTTTATTACATTATCTAGTGGGCTACTATAGTCCTAGTTTTATTACATTATCTAGTGTGCTAATGTTAGCTTTATTACATTATCTAGTGTGCTACTATAGTCCTAGCTTTATTACATTATCTAGTGGGCTACTATAGTCCTAGCTTTATTACATTATCTAGTGTGCTAGTCCTAGCTTTATTACATTATCTAGTGGGCTACTATAGTCCTGGCTTTATTACATTATCTAGTGGGCTACTATAGTCCTAGCTTTATTACATTATCTAGTGTGCTAGTCCTGGCTTTATTACATTATCTAGTGGGCTACTATAGACCTAGCTTTATTACATTATCTAGTGTGCTACTATAGTCCTGGCTTTATTACATTATCTAGTGTGCTACTATAGTCCTGGCTTTATTACATTATCTAGTGGGCTACTATAGTCCTGGCTTTATTACATTATCTAGTGGGCTACTATAGTCCTGGCTTTATTACATTATCTAGTGGGCTACTATAGTCCTATCTTTATTACATTATCTAGTGGGCTACTATAGTCCTGGCTTTATTACATTATCTAGTGTGCTACTATAGTCCTGGCTTTATTACATTATCTAGTGGGCTACTATAGTCCTGGCTTTATTACATTATCTAGTGGGCTACTATAGTCCTGGCTTTATTACATTATCTAGTGGGCTACTATAGTCCTAGCTTTATTACATTATCTAGTGGGCTACTATAGTCCTGGCTTTATTACATTATCTAGTGGGCTACTATAGTCCTGGCTTTATTACATTATCTAGTGTGCTAATGTTAGCTTTATTACATTATCTAGTGGGCTACTATAGTCCTGGCTTTATTACATTATCTAGTGTGCTACTATAGTCCTGGCTTTATTACATTATCCAGTGTGCTAGTCCTGGCTTTATTACATTATCCAGTGTGCTACTATAGTCCTAGCTTTATTACATTATCCAGTGTGCTACTATAGTCCTGGCTTTATTACATTATCCAGTGTGCTAGTCCTGGCTTTATTACATTATCCAGTGTGCTACTATAGTCCTAGCTTTATTACATTATCCAGTGTGCTAGTCCTAGCTTTATTACATTATCTAGTGTGCTAGTCCTGGCTTTATTACATTATCCAGTGTGCTAGTCCTAGCTTTATTACATTATCTAGTGTGCTAGTCCTAGCTTTATTACATTATCCAGTGTGCTAGTCCTAGCTTTATTACATTATCTAGTGGGCTACTATAGTCCTGGCTTTATTACATTATCTAGTGTGCTAGTCCTGGCTTTATTACATTATCTAGTGGGCTACTATAGTCCTAGCTTTATTACATTATCTAGTGTGCTACTATAGTCCTAGCTTTATTACATTATCCAGTGTGCTACTATAGTCCTGGCTTTATTACATTATCTAGTGGGCTACTATAGTCCTGGCTTTATTACATTATCTAGTGGGCTACTATAGTCCTGGCTTTATTACATTATCTAGTGTGCTAATGTTAGCTTTATTACATTATCTAGTGGGCTACTATAGTCCTGGCTTTATTACATTATCTAGTGTGCTACTATAGTCCTGGCTTTATTACATTATCTAGTGTGCTAGTCCTAGCTTTATTACATTATCCAGTGTGCTAGTCCTGGCTTTATTACATTATCTAGTGTGCTACTATAGTCCTGGCTTTATTACATTATCTAGTGTGCTAGTCCTAGCTTTATTACATTATCCAGTGTGCTAGTCCTAGCTTTATTACATTATCCAGTGTGCTAGTCCTAGCTTTATTACATTATCCAGTGTGCTAGTCCTAGCTTTATTACATTATCTAGTGTGCTAGTCCTAGCTTTATTACATTATCCAGTGTGCTAGTCCTAGCTTTATTACATTATCTAGTGTGCTACTATAGTCCTGGCTTTATTACATTATCTAGTGTGCTAGTCCTAGCTTTATTACATTATCCAGTGTGCTAGTCCTGGCTTTATTACATTATCTAGTGTGCTACTATAGTCCTGGCTTTATTACATTATCTAGTGTGCTACTATAGTCCTAGCTTTATTACATTATCTAGTGTGCTACTATAGTCCTGGCTTTATTACATTATCTAGTGGGCTACTATAGTCCTGGCTTTATTACATTATCTAGTGTGCTACTATAGTCCTGGCTTTATTACATTATCCAGTGTGCTAGTCCTAGCTTTATTACATTATCTAGTGTGCTACTATAGTCCTGGCTTTATTACATTATCTAGTGTGCTAGTCCTAGCTTTATTACATTATCCAGTGTGCTAGTCCTGGCTTTATTACATTATCTAGTGTGCTAGTCCTAGCTTTATTACATTATCTAGTGTGCTACTATAGTCCTGGCTTTATTACATTATCTAGTGGGCTACTATAGTCCTAGCTTTATTACATTATCTAGTGGGCTAGTCCTGGCTTTATTACATTATCTAGTGGGCTAGTTCTAGCTTGTGTGTGTGTGTGTGTGTGTGTGTGTGTGTGTGTGTGTGTGTGTGTGTGTGTGTGTGTGTGTGTGTGTGTGTGTGTGTGTGTGTGTGTGTGTGTGTGTGTGTGTGTGTGTGTGTATGTTTAGGAGGGGCGATGGATGCAGAGCGGTTTAGGCTTCTGAGTGGAGGGAAGCCTAGCAGGAAATGTGGCATCATGTCCAGTGGGAATCACCTGTTCTTCAGCGAGGATGGCCTGCGTATGCTGGTCACTAACGACATGGACCTATCCAATGCCAGGTACTGTGTGTGTGTGGGGGGGGGTTTAACAGATTGATGTGCTACTGAGACCGTCTAATGGTAAGGTGTGGTATGAGTTTATATCTAGTCCTATTGGAAAGTCCTCACTTTTCCAGTGGCATGGTCCTCACATTGATAGTAAAATGTGTGTGTAATCAAATGATACCAATCTGAAAACAGATGCACTCGTACACACACACACACACACACACACACACACACGCACACACACATACACACACATTCATATATATATATATACAGTATAAATATATTTATTGATGCGCATTATAAAAAAATACTACATTTTTCCTATAGGTTTGTTCAGTTCTTCCTGCGTCTGGGCTGTGGGAAGGCGTCCCCAGACCCCCGTTCCCAGCCCGTCCTGCTCCAGTTCTCTGTAGACGGAGGTCTGACCTGGGGCCTGCTGCAGGACTTCCTCTTCTCAAACAGGTTAGAGTGAATACATTTCGGATGTATTTCGGATTCTCTAGTATGGTTCCCCTGGACAGGCCCTCCATGTTTTTGTCTGTGGATGTTTTTATGTTTTTCAACGCAAAGGCATTTTTACTGTGAAAAATAAAATGCTATCTTTAACTTATGTTATCTTATATCATCATCATCGGCATCATCATCTTCATCATCATCATCGGCATCATCATCTTCATCATCGTCATCATCACCATCATCATCATCGTCATCATCATCATCATCATCATCATCTTCATAATCTTCATCTTCATCATCATCACCATCATCATCATCATCGTCATCTTCATCATCCATCATCATCGTCATCTTCATCATCATCATCATCTTCATCATCATCATCATCATCATCATCATCATCGTCATCTTCATCATCATCATCCATCATCATCATCATCATCATCATCTTCATCCATCATCATCTTCTCCAACAGCAGTAACCAGGCTCGCCTGGTGGCCCTGGAGATCCCTCTGCGTGCCCGTACGTCCTCCACACGTCTCCGCTGGTGGCAGCCCTCTGAGAACGGACACTTCTACAGTCCGTGGGTCATTGATCAGGTGAGACACCTTCCCTACATCGGCAGATAGCCTAGTGTTTAAGAGCTTTGAGTCAGTAACCGAAAGGTGTCTGGTTTGAATCCCTGGTCTGACTTGGGGAGGAGGGGGAAAGAAAAAAAAAATCTGTCAATGTGCCCTTGAGCAAGGAACTTAACCCAAATTGCTCCTTTAAGTCGCTCTGGATGTAAATGTAAACATGTTTGCCCGTTCATCATTCTCCTCATCCAAATCAAATCAACAATCTCCTCATCCAAATCAAATCAAATCATCATCTCCTCATCCATCCTGCCATCTATCGTTATCTGACTAAGGTAGTACCTTAGGTTGGTATACTCAGTCTACACTACATTCCTCATATTGAGTTGCAAAGGCACTTAAATGTTTTGTCTTGCCCATTCACCCTCTGAATGGCACACATAAGATGGCGCCAACAGATATGGCAGCTCAGCATCCAGCTCCTAAGCAACTTTGTAGTATTTTGTTTTGTGGGTGTTATTTCTTACATTATTAGCCCAGAATTATTTTTGTGTTATTACATACAGATGGAAATAACTTTTTGGATAACAGAGCGGCGGCAGGGTAGCCTAGTGGTTAGAGCATTGGACTAGTAACCGAAAGGTTGCAAGGTTGCAAGTTCAAATCCCCGAGCTGACAAGGTACAAAATCTGTCGTTCTGCCCCTGAACAGGCAGTTAACCCACTGTTCCTAGACCGTCATTGAAAATAAGAATTTGTTCTTAACTGACTTGCCTAGTAAAATAAAGGTAAAATAAAAAATTAAATAAAAAAAATAAAAAATATGACCAGGAATACAACTTTCCCGAATTGGATCCTTTGTTCGTATCCCCCAGGGTAATTGAACTTATCCCAGAAGCTGCTCCAAGACACCGCTGTAGGAGAAGAGGTATTCGGAGGGGACTTCTAATCTGACTCAGAAAAAATGCACACCATCCACCAATTCCAAGTATATTACTCGCTAATGTTCAGTCTAGGCGTAATAAAGTAGACGAGCTCAGGGAAAGGATCTCCTTCCAGAGAGACATCAGGAATTGTAACATGCTCTGTTTCAATGAAACATTGGCTCTCTCTGGATATACTGTCCCTGTCCATACAGCCAGCTGGGTTCTCAGTACATCACACAGACAGGAATAAAGAACTATCCGGCAACAAGAAAGGCAGTGGTGTATGTTTCATGATTAACTACTCATGGTGTGATTGTGATAACAAACAGAAACTCAAGTCCTTTTGTTCACCCGACTTAGAATACCTCACAATCAAATGCCGACTGTATTACCTCCCAAGATAATTATCTTCGGTTATAGTCACAGCCGTGTATATCCCACCTCAAGCCAATTCCACGACGGCCCTCAAAGAACTAAACTGGACTTTATGCAAACTGGA
This sequence comes from Oncorhynchus nerka, assembly GCF_034236695.1. Lineage (NCBI taxonomy): Eukaryota > Metazoa > Chordata > Actinopteri > Salmoniformes > Salmonidae > Oncorhynchus > Oncorhynchus nerka. The sequence continues at coordinate 9,369,973 of NC_088404.1, forward strand.
AAACACATATCCTGAGGCCGCATTTATTGTAGCTGGTGATTTTAACAAAGCAAATTTGAGGAAAATGCCAACACATTGACTTGCAGTACTCGCGCTGGAAAAACATTGGACCGCTGCTACTAAACTTTTCGAAAAGGCCGTCCCTTTGGCTAATCTCATAATGACTCCATTTTGCTCATCCCTTCCTTCCGATAGGCAGAAACTAAAACAGGAAGTACCCGTGCTAAGGTCTACTCAACGCTGGTCTGACCAATCGGAATCCATGCTTCAAGATTGTGTTGATCACGCGGACTGGTATTTGTTCCGGGTAGCCTATGAGAATAACATTGACAAATACACAGATACGGTGACTGAGTTCATCAGGAAGTGCATTGGAGATGATGTACCCACTGTGAGATTTAAAACCTACCCAAACCAGAAACCGTGGATAGATTGCAGCATTCGTGAAAAACTGAAAGCGCGAACCTCCACATTTAACCACGACAAGGTGACTGGGAATATGGTTGAATACAAACAGCCCTCTATAAGACAATATGTGTTTTTATTTCACCTTTATAAAATATAGTGCCCTCCAAGCTCATCATTAAGCTCGGGGCGCTGGGTCTGAGTACCCCCCCCTTTTGCAACTGGGTCCTGGACTTCCTGACGGGCCGCCCCCAGGTGGTGAAGGTAGAAAACAATACCTCCACTTCGCTGATCCTCAACACTGGGGCCCCACACGGGTGCATGCTGAGCGCCCTCCTGTACTCCCTGTTCACCCATGACTGCGTGGCCACGAACGCCTCCAACTCAATCAGACGACACAACAGTAGTAGATTACCAACAACACACGAGACAGCGTACACGGAGGTGGTGAGGGCCCTGGGAGAATGGTGCCAGGAAAATAACCTCTCACTCAACGTCAACAAAACAAAGGAGATGATCATGGACTTCAGGAAACAGCAGAGGGAGCAGCACCCTATCCACATCTACGGGACAGTAGTGGAGAAGGTGGAAAGCTTCAAGTTCCTCAGCGAACACATCACTGACGATCTGAAATGGTCCACCCACACAGACAGTGTGGTAAAGAAGGCCAACGGCGCCTCGTCAACCTCAGGAGGCTGAAGAAATTAGGCTTGGCCCCTAAAACCCTCATAAACTCCAGAGGGTGGTGCGATCTGCCCAACGCATCACCGGGGACAAACTACCTGCCCTCCAGGACACCTACAGCACCCAATGTCACAGGAAGGCCAAAAATAACATCAACCACTGGAGTCACGGCCTGTTCACCCCGCTATCATCCAGAAGGCGAGATCAATACAGGTGAATCAGAGCTTGAGTATTTCAAGGCCATCAGACTGTTAAATAGCCATCACTAGCCGGTTTCCACCCGGTTACGCAACCCTGCACCTTAGAGACTGCTGCCCCATATACATAGACATCACTGGCCACTGTTTACGTACTGCTTTACTCATCTCATGTGTATATACTGTATTCTATTCTACGGTATTTCCGTCAATGCCACTCTGACATTGCTCAATCTAACATGTATGTATATATTTCTTAATTCCATTCTTTTACTTTTAGATTTGTGTGTATTGTTATGAATTGTTAGATGGAGCTAGAAACACAGGCATTTCACTACACCCGCAATAACAGCGTCTGCTAAATGACTTAAATGTAAATGTAAATAACATCTGCTAAATATGTGTATGTGACCGATACAATTTTATTTAGATTTTGACATACACAATCCAAGTCTCAATTGTTTATTAAAGGCTTAAAAATAATTTTCTAACCTGCCTCCTCCCTTTCATCTACACTGATTGAAGTGGATTTAACAGGTGACATCAATAAGGGATCATAGCTTTCACCTGGATTCACCTGGTCAGTCTGTCATGGAAAGAACGTTTTGTATAGTCAGTGTATATATATATATATATATCGGCCAATCAGTAGACAGCATCCTGCCTGTATGACAGGAACCTACGTCTCTCTTTCCTCTACCAGCTGGTGGTGGGTGGCAGTGCCAGTGGCTGGGGACCTCTGGAGGACGACTTCTCCTCTATGGACGGTCGTTCCTGGCTGCTCCACCCCGGGGGAACCCGTATGCCCGTGTGTGGTTCTGACGGGGCGGCCTTCGCCTTTATAGAGAAGTCCAACACGCGCTACGCTGTCACCACAGACATCAGCCTGGGTCATGATGCGTTCATACAGTTTGACTTCTCAGCTTCCTGCTCGGTCACCAACTCCTGCTACGGTGAGAGAGCCACTGGGGAGAGGAACGGACATAAGAGGTTGTCAGTGGGGTTGGTAGAGTGGTAATTATGTGATAAGTTCACAAAAACAAAAAAAGGTAATAAGGAGTAATGAAATGATACCTTTCATTGACTATGATTGATTTGCTCGTGTAGTATTGAATACCCGGGCTACGCTAGGTAAACATGACTTTACAATAAATACTGATGTCTTGTGTCTCTCTGTGTGTCTTTCTTGGTCTTCTCTTGTCCATCACAGCCATTGAACTAGAGTATTCTCTGGACCTGGGTCTGAGCTGGCAGCCTCTGGTGAGAGACTGTCTCCCCACCAGCCCAGACTGTTCCTCCTACACCTTACAGAGACTGCTGGTAGCAGACACCTACAACAAGTGGGGCCGAGTCACTCTGCCAATCCCCACCTATGCCAGGTCAGTTACATGTTGATGGACTGCCAATCTCCACCTATAGCAGGTCAGTTACATGTTGATGGACTGCCAATCCCCACCTATAGCAGGTCAGTTACATGTTGATGGACTGCCAATCCCCACCTATGCCAGGTCAGTTACATGTTGATGGACTGCCAATCTCCACCTATAGCAGGTCAGTTACATGTTGATGGACTGCCAATCCCCACCTATAGCAGGTCAGTTACATGTTGATGGACTGCCAATCCCCACCTATAGCAGGTCAGGTACATGTTGATGGACTGCCAATCTCCACCTATAGCAGGTCAGTTACATGTTGATGGACTGCCAATCTCCACCTATAGCAGGTCAGTTACACGTTGATGGACTGCCAATCCCCACCTATAGCAGGTCAGTTACATGTTGATGGACTGCCAATCCCCACCTATAGCAGGTCAGGTACATGTTGATGGACTGCCAATCTCCACCTATAGCAGGTCAGTTACATGTTGATGGACTGCCAATCTCCACCTATAGCAGGTCAGTTACATGTTGATGGACTGCCAATCCCCACCTATAGCAGGTCAGTTACATGTTGATGGACTGCCAATCCCCACCTATAGCAGGTCAGGTACATGTTGATGGACTGCCAATCTCCACCTATAGCAGGTCAGTTACATGTTGATGGACTGCCAATCTCCACCTATAGCAGGTCAGTTACACGTTGATGGACTGCCAATCCCCACCTATAGCAGGTCAGTTACATGTTGATGGACTGCCAATCCCCACCTATAGCAGGTCAGGTACATGTTGATGGACTGCCAATCTCCACCTATAGCAGGTCAGTTACATGTTGATGGACTGCCAATCTCCACCTATAGCAGGTCAGTTACATGTTGATGGACTGCCAATCCCCACCTATAGCAGGTCAGTTACATGTTGATGGACTGCCAATCCCCACCTATAGCAGGTCAGTTACATGTTGATGGACTGCCAATCCCCACCTATAGCAGGTCAGATACATGTTGATGGACTGCCAATCCCCACCTATAGCAGGTCAGGTACATGTTGATGGACTGCCAATCTCCACCTATAGCAGGTCAGTTACATGTTGATGGACTGCCAATCTCCACCTATAGCAGGTCAGTTACATGTTGATGGACTGCCAAGCCCCACCTATAGCAGGTCAGTTACATGTTGATGGACTGCCAATCTCCACCTATAGCCGGTCAGTTACATGTTGATGGACTGCCAATCCCCACCTATAGCAGGTCAGTTACATGTTGATGGACTGCCAATCCCCACCTATAGTAGGTCAGTTACATGTTGATGGACTGCCAATCTCCACCTATAGCAGGTCAGTTACATGTTGATGGACTGCCAATCTCCACCTATAGCAGGTCAGTTACATGTTGATGGACTGCCAATCCCCACCTATAGCAGGTCAGTTACATGTTGATGGACTGCCAATCCCCACCTATGCCAGGTCAGTTACATGTTGATGGACTGCCAATCTCCACCTATAGCAGGTCAGTTACATGTTGATGGACTGCCAATCTCCACCTATAGCAGGTCAGTTACATGTTGATGGACTGCCAATCCCCACCTATAGCAGGTCAGTTACATGTTGATGGACTGCCAATCTCCACCTATAGCAGGTCAGTTACATGTTGATGGACTGCCAATCCCCACCTATAGCAGGTCAGGTACATGTTGATGGACTGCCAATCTCCACCTATAGCAGGTCAGTTACATGTTGATGGACTGCCAATCTCCACCTATAGCAGGTCAGTTACACGTTGATGGACTGCCAATCCCCACCTATAGCAGGTCAGTTACATGTTGATGGACTGCCAATCCCCACCTATAGCAGGTCAGGTACATGTTGATGGACTGCCAATCTCCACCTATAGCAGGTCAGTTACATGTTGATGGACTGCCAATCTCCACCTATAGCAGGTCAGTTACATGTTGATGGACTGCCAATCCCCACCTATAGCAGGTCAGTTACATGTTGATGGACTGCCAATCCCCACCTATAGCAGGTCAGATACATGTTGTTGGACTGCCAATCCCCACCTATAGCAGGTCAGTTACATGTTGATGGACTGCCAAGCCCCACCTATAGCAGGTCAGTTACATGTTGATGGACTGCCAATCTCCACCTATAGCCGGTCAGTTACATGTTGATGGACTGCCAATCCCCACCTATAGTAGGTCAGTTACATGTTGATGGACTGCCAATCTGCCAATAGGGCAACTGGAAGACACAGACACTAGAATGCATGTAAACATTCACACACTCTCTCTGGTGCTTCTACACCTGCATTGCTTGCTGTTTGGGGTTTTAGGCTGGGTTTCTGTACAGCACTTTGAGATATCAGCTGATGTACGAAGGGCTTTTATGAATAAATGTGATTTTGGATCTGGTGTGTCTGCAGGTCTCCAGCCACTCGGTTCCGTTGGTTCCAACAGGCTCCGTTTGACAAGCAGCAGACCTGGGCTCTGGACAACCTCTACATCGGAGACGGCTGCCCTGACATGTGTTCCGGACACGGACGCTGCCAGCAGAGCTCCTGTGTGTGAGTGAACGTACCCACCAGTAGGGTCGTAAAATTACAGAAACGTTCCCAAAGTTGAGGGTTTTTTCCCGAAATCCTGATTGGAGGATTCCTACCAGAGTTGAATGCTGCAGCTGCAATGAATGATTAGCCAAGTGTAGCCTTGCATTTTAACTTGAGTTTAGCCATCAGGTGGAAGACTGGGACTCGGAAATCTCAGACTTCCGACCTCAGTGCATTCAAGACAACTGGGAACTCGGAAATCTCAGACTTCCGACCTCAGTGCACACAGTCCACACATCATATTTTTTATTCTAGCACTGGAATTTAAAAAAAGTAAGTTCTATTCTGGAACTTACTATCGCCTCAGCTATTTGAATCATTATAATGTGAATTGAGGATAATACCCCCCTCTCCATGTAGGTGTGATCCAGAGTGGGGAGGGGAGTACTGTGATGAGCCTGTGGCCCCTCTGCCCTCCCAGCTAAAGGACAGCTTCAGCCGAGCCCCCTCTCTCAGCCACTGGCACCTGTTGACTGGAGCAAAACTCAGTACTGTGTGTGGGGCCGTGGCATCTGGTGCTGCACTGCACTTCAGTGGGGTAACTGTCTGTCTGTCTGTCTGTCTTGTCTGTCTGTCTGTCTGTCACCAGAATTTAAATTGGGCCCAAAACCTGGTCTGTTCGTATCTCTTCATCTAACATGTCTATCTTTCTTTCTCACTTCTTTGATCTCTCTCTCTCTCTCTCTCTTCTCTCTTTCTCTCTCTTTCTCTCTCTCTCTCTCTCTTTCTCCCCCTCCCTCTCTCCCTCCAGAGTTGTAGTCGTCAGCTGGTGACAGTGGATCTGAACCTGACCAACGCAGAGTTCATCCAATTCTATTTCATGTACGGCTGCATGATCCCGCCTAGCAACCGTAACCAGGGCGTGCTGCTGGAGTTCAGCCTGAACGGAGGCATCAACTGGAATCTGCTGACAGAGATCTTCTATGACCTGTACAGCAAGCCTGGGTACGTGTTCTACATTAAACCTACTGTACTGTGTATATATATATATATATACACGGTTGGAAGTGTAACAGACCGGTTCATTGTCCCGACCTGGGTTCCAACCAGGGACCCTCCGCACAACAACTCTTCATATTCACTGACCAAAACAAAACAAAAAGTCAAGAAGGTCTGTTTACGGACACTTCTACGAATCTTACCGGGACTCTGCTTTCTCTTTCACATCAGATGTTCCAGTCCTAACCTGTGTGTGTATGTGTGTGTGTGTGTGTGTGTGTGTGTGTGTGTGTGTGTGTGTGTGTGTGTGTGTGTGTGTGTGTGTGTGTGTGTCTAGATTTGTCAACGTGCTGCTACCCCCAGCAGCACGTCAGGAAGGGGTGCGTGTTCGCTGGTGGCAGCCGACACACGAAGGAGCGGACCACGGCGACTGGGCGCTGGACAACGTTCTGATTGCCGGCTCTGACCCGCGGGCTCAGATAACTGACACATTCGGAGGGGTGGCGCTGCCCAACCACGAGAGAGCTCCCGCCGATGGTACCCCCACAGGCAGGATAGGACTCCTCAGTGAGGGAGAGGAGAGCACCTCAGGTATATACACAGGGGATCTGGACAATGCCACCACACACACCTCAGGTATATACACAGGGGACAATGCCCCCACATCACAACCTCAGGTATATACACAGGGGACAATGCCACCACACACATCTCAGGCATATACACAGGGGACAATGCCACCACACACACCTCAGGTATATACACAGGGGACAATGCCACCACACACACCTCAGGTATATACACAGGGGACAATGCCACCACACACAACCTCAGGTATATACACAACCTCAGGTATATACACAACCTCAGGTATATACACAACCTCAGGTATCTACACAGGGGACAATGCCACCACACACACCTCAGGTATATACACAGGGGACAATGCCACCACATCACAACCTCAGGTATATACACAGGGGACAATGCCACCACACACACCTCAGGTATATACACAGGGGACAATGCCACCACAAACACCTCAGGTATATACACAGGGGACAATGCCACCACACACACCTCAGGTATATACACAGGGGACAATGCCACCACACACACCTCAGGTATATACACAGGGGACAATGCCCCCACATCACAACCTCAGGTATATACACAGGGGACAATGCCACCACACACACCTCAGGTATATACACAGGGGACAATGCCACCACACACATCTCAGGCATATACACAGGGGACAATGCCACCACACACACCTCAGGTATATACACAGGGGACAATGCAACCACATCACAACCTCAGGTATATACACAGGGGACAATGCCACCACACACACCTCAGGTATTTACACAGGGGACAATGCCACCACACACAACCTCAGGTATATAAACAACCTCAGGTATATACACAACCTCAGGTATATACACAACCTCAGGTATCTACACAGGGGACAATGCCACCACACACCCTCAGGTATATACACAGGGGACAATGCCACCACATCACAACCTCAGGTATATACACAGGGGACAATGCCACCACACACACCTCAGGTATATACACAGGGGACAATGCCACCACACACACCTCAGGTATATACACAGGGGACAATGCCACCACACACACCTCAGGTATATACACAGGGGACAATGCCACCACATCACAACCTCAGGTATATACACAACCTCAGGTATATACACAGGGGACAATGCCACCACACACACCTCAGGTATATACACAGGGGACAATGCCACCACACACACCTCAGGTATATACACAACCTCAGGTATATACACAGGGGACAATGCCACCACACACACCTCAGGTATATACACAGGGGACAATGCCACCACACAACCTCAGGTATATACACAGGGGACAATGCCACCACACACACCTCAGGTATATACACAGGGGACAATGCCACCACACACACCTCAGGTATATACACAGGGGACAATGCCACCACACACACCTCAGGTATATACACAGGGGCCAATGCCACCACACACACCTCAGGTATATACACAACCTCAGGTATATACACAGGGGACAATGCCACCACATCACAACCTCAGGTATATACACAACCTCAGGTATATACACAACCTCAGGTATATACACAGGGGACAATGCCACCACATCACAACCTCAGGTATATACACAACCTCAGGTATATACACACACCTCAGGTATATACACAGGGGACAATGCCACCACATCACAACCTCAGGTATATACACAACCTCAGGTATATACACAACCTCAGGTATATACACAACCTCAGGTATATACACAGAGGACAATGCCCCCACATCACAACCTCAGGTATATACACAGGGGACAATGCCACCACATCACAACCTAAGGTATATACACAGGGGACAATGCCACCACACACACCTCAGGTATATACACAGGGGACAATGCCACCACACACACCTCAGGTATATACACAGGGGACAATGCCAGCACACACACCTCAGGTATATACACAGGGGACAATGCCACCACATCACAACCTCAGGTATATACACAGGGGACAATGCCACCAAATCACAACCTCAGGTATATACACAACCTCAGGTATATACACAACCTCAGGTATATACACAACCTCAGGTATATACACAACCTCAGGTATATACACAGAGGACAATGCCCCCACATCACAACCTCAGGTATATACACAGGGGACAATGCCACCACATCACAACCTAAGGTATATACACAGGGGACAATGCCACCACACACACCTCAGGTATATACACAGGCGACAATGCCACCACACACACCTCAGTTTTATACACAGGGGACAATGCCACCACACACACCTCAGGTATATACACAGGGGACAATGCCACCACATCACAACCTCAGGTATATACACAGGGGACAATGCCACCACATCACAACCTCAGGTATATACACAGGGGACAATGCCACCACACACACCTCAGGTATATACACAGGGGACAATGCCACCACACACACCTCAGGTATATACACAGGGGACAATGCCACCACACACACCTCAGGTATATACACAACCTCAGGTATATACACAACCTCAGGTATATACACAGGGGACAATGCCACCACACACACCTCAGGTATATACACAGGGGACAATGCCACCACATCACAACCTCAGGTATATACACAGGGACAATGCCACCACATCACAACCTCAGGTATATACACAGGGACAATGCCACCACAAACACCTCAGGTATATACACAGGGGACAATGCCACCACATCACAACCTCAGGTATATACACAGGGGACAATGCCACCACATCACAACCTCAGGTATATACACAGGGGACAATGCCACCACACACACCTCAGGTATATACACAACCTCAGTTATATACACAGGGGACAATGCCACCACACACACCTCAGGTATATACACATGGGACAATGCCACCACACACACCTCAGGTATATACACAACCTCAGGTATATACACAGGGGACAATGCCACCACACACACCTCAGGTATATACACAGGGGACAATGCCACCACACACACCTCAGGTATATACACAGGGGACAATGCCACCACACACACCTCAGGTATATACACAGGGGACAATGCCACCACACACACCTCAGGTATATACACAGGGGACAATGCCACCTCACACACCTCAGGTATATACACAACCTCAGGTATATACACAGGGGACAATGCCACCACATCACAACCTCAGGTATATACACAACCTCAGGTATATACACAGGGGACAATGCCACAACACACACCTCAGGTATATACACAGGGGACAATGCCACCACACACACCTCAGGTATATACACAGGGGACAATGCCACCACACACACCTCAGGTATATACACAGGGGACAATGCCACCACACACACCTCAGGTATATACACAGGGGACAATGCCACCACACACACCTCAGGTATATACACAGGGGACAATGCCACCACATCACAACCTCAGGTATATACACAGGGGACAATGCCACCACATCACAACCTCAGGTATATACACAGGGGACAATGCCACCACAAACACCTCAGGTATATACACAGGGGACAATGCCACCACATCACAACCTCAGGTATATACACAGGGGACAATGCCACCACATCACAACCTCAGGTATATACACAGGGGACAATGCCACCACACACACCTCAGGTATATACACAACCTCAGTTATATACACAGGGGACAATGCCACCACACACACCTCAGGTATATACACATGGGACAATGCCACCACACACACCTCAGGTATATACACAACCTCAGGTATATACACAGGGGACAATGCCCCCACATCACAACCTCAGGTATATACACAGGGGACAATGCCACCACATCACAACCTAAGGTATATACACAGGGGACAATGCCACCACACACACCTCAGGTATATACACAGGGGACAATGCCACCACACACACCTCAGGTATATACACAGGGGACAATGCCAGCACACACACCTCAGGTATATACACAGGGGACAATGCCACCACACACACCTCAGGTATATACACAACCTCAGGTATATACACAGGGGACAATGCCACCACACACACCTCAGGTATATACACAGGGGACAATGCCACAACACACACCTCAGGTATATACACAGGGGACAATGCCACCACACACACCTCAGGTATATACACAGGGGACAATGCCACCACACACACCTCAGGTATATACACAGGGGACAATGCCACCACACACACCTCAGGTATATACACAGGGGACAATGCCACCACACACACCTCAGGTATATACACAGGGGACAATGCCACCACATCACAACCTCAGGTATATACACAGGGGACAATGCCACCACATCACAACCTCAGGTATATACACAGGGGACAATGCCACCACAAACACCTCAGGTATATACACAGGGGACAATGCCACCACATCACAACCTCAGGTATATACACAGGGGACAATGCCACCACACACACCTCAGGTATATACACAACCTCAGTTATATACACAGGGGACAATGCCACCACACACACCTCAGGTATATACACATGGGACAATGCCACCACACACACCTCAGGTATATACACAACCTCAGGTATATACACAGGGGACAATGCCCCCACATCACAACCTCAGGTATATACACAGGGGACAATGCCACCACATCACAACCTAAGGTATATACACAGGGGACAATGCCACCACACACACCTCAGGTATATACACAGGGGACAATGCCACCACACACACCTCAGGTATATACACAGGGGACAATGCCAGCACACACACCTCAGGTATATACACAGGGGACAATGCCACCACATCACAACCTCAGGTATATACACAGGGGACAATGCCACCACATCACAACCTCAGGTATATACACAACCTCAGGTATATACACAAACTCAGGTATATACACAACCTCAGGTATATACACAACCTCAGGTATATACACAGAGGACAATGCCCCCACATCACAACCTCAGGTATATACACAGGGGACAATGCCACCACATCACAACCTAAGGTATATACACAGGGGACAATGCCACCACACACACCTCAGGTATATACACAGGGGACAATGCCACCACACACACCTCAGGTATATACACAGGGGACAATGCCACCACACACACCTCAGGTATATACACAGGGGACAATGCCACCACATCACAACCTCAGGTATATACACAGGGGACAATGCCACCACATCACAACCTCAGGTATATACACAGGGGACAATGCCACCACACACACCTCAGGTATATACACAGGGGACAATGCCACCACACACACCTCAGGTATATACACAGGGGACAATGCCACCACACACACCTCAGGTATATACACAACCTCAGGTATATACACAACCTCAGGTATATACACAGGGGACAATGCCACCACACACACCTCAGGTATATACACAGGGGACAATGCCACCACATCACAACCTCAGGTATATACACAGGGGACAATGCCACCACATCACAACCTCAGGTATATACACAGGGGACAATGCCACCACAAACACCTCAGGTATATACACAGGGGACAATGCCACCACATCACAACCTCAGGTATATACACAGGGGACAATGCCACCACATCACAACCTCAGGTATATACACAGGGGACAATGCCACCACACACACCTCAGGTATATACACAACCTCAGTTATATACACAGGGGACAATGCCACCACACACACCTCAGGTATATACACATGGGACAATGCCACCACACACACCTCAGGTATATACACAACCTCAGGTATATACACAGGGGACAATGCCACCACACACACCTCAGGTATATACACAGGGGACAATGCCACCACATCACAACCTCAGGTATATACACAGGGGACAATGCCACCACACACACCTCAGGTATATACACAGGGGACAATGCCACCACACACACCTCAGGTATATACACAGGGGACAATGCCACCACACACACCTCAGGTATATACACAGGGGACAATGCCACCACACACACCTCAGGTATATACACAGGGGACAATGCCACCACACACACCGCCACAAGTACACATCACAACTACAGGTACACACACAACTACAGGTACACACACAACTACAGGTACACACACACAACTACAGGTACACACACACAACCACAGGTACACACACAACTACAGGTACACACACAACTACAGGTACACACACACAACTACAGGTACACACACACAACTACAGGTACACACACACAACCACATGTACACACACAGCTACAGGTACACACACAACCACAGGTACACACACACAACTACAGGTACACACACACAACTACAGGTACACACAACCACATGCACACACAACCACAGGTACACACACACAACTACAGGTACACACACACAACTACAGGTACACACAACCACAGGCACACACAACCACAGGTACACACACAACCACAGGTACACACACAACCACAGGTACACACACAACCACAGGTACACACACAACTACAGGTACACACACAACCACAGGTACACACACAACCACAGGTACACACACACAACTACAGGTACACACACAACTACAGGTACACACAACCACAGGCACACACAACCACAGGTACACACACACAACTACAGGTACACGCACAACTACAGGTACACACACAACCACAGGTACACACAACCACAGGTACACACAACCACAGGTACACACACAACCACAGGCACACAGACAACCACAGGTACACACAACCAAATGTACACACAACCACAGGTACACACAACCACAGGTACACGCACAACTACAGGTACACGCACAACTACAGGTACACACACAACCACAGGTACACACAACCACAGGTACACACAACCACAGGTACACACACAACCACAGGCACACAGACAACCACAGGTACACACAACCACAGGTACACACACAACTACAGGTACACACACAACTACAGGTACACACACAACCACAGGTACACACACAACCACAGGTACACACACAACTACAGGTACACACACAACTACAGGTACACACAACCACAGGTACACACACAACTACAGGTACACACACAGCTACAGGTACACACACAACTACAGGTACACACAACCACAGGTACACACACAACTACAGGTACACACACAACTACAGGTACACACACCCACAGGTACACACACAACCACAGGTACACACAACCACAGGTACACACAACCACAGGTACACACACAACTACAGGTACACAGACAACTACAGGTACACACAACCACAGGTACACACAACCACAGGTACACACACAACCACAGGTACACACACAACTACAGGTACACAGACAACTACAGGTACACACAACCACAGGTACACACACAACCACAGGTACACACACAACCACAGGTACACACAACCACAGGTACACACACAACCACAGGTACACACAACCACAGGTACACACACAACTACAGGTACACACACAACCACAGGTACACACACAACCACAGGTACACACACAACCACAGGTACACACAACCACAGGTACACACACAACTACAGGTACACACACAACTACAGGTACACACACAACCACAGGTACACACACCCACAGGTACACACACAACCACAGGTACACACAACCACAGGTACACACACAACCACAGGTACACACACAACCACAGCTACACACACAACCACAGGTACACACAACCACAGGTACACACAACCACAGGTACACACACAACCACAGGTACACACAACCACAGGTACACACACAACCACAGCTACACACACAACCACAGCTACACACAACTACAGGTACACACAACCACAGGTACACACAACCACAGGTACACACAACCACAGGTACAACCACAACCACAGGTACACACACAACCACAGGCACACACAACCACAGGCACACACAACCACAGGTACACACACAACCACAGGTACACACACAACCACAGGTACACACACAACCACAGGCACACACAACCACAGGTACACACACAACCACAGGTACACACACAACCACAGGTACACACACAACCACAGGTACACACACAACCACAGGCACACACAACCACAGTCCCACACAACCACAGGTACAACCACAGGTACACACACAACCACAGGTATACACACAACCACAGGTACACACAACCACAGGTACACACACAACCACAGGTACACACACAGGGGCTTTGTCAGTCACGCGGGCCCTTGTTCCTGTGATTTTAGTGATCGTCGAGTTAAACGATCAACTTTCAAGTTAGGTTTCATTCTTTTAGGAAAAGACCATGTTAAATACTACAACTGCTTTAGGAGAAAAACTATTATACAGTATCTTTAACTGTACGAAGTCACCGGAAACAGGCATTTTATTTTTTATATTTTTATTTTTTGTAATTCTCTCCCCCTTATTTATCTCCCTTTTTCTACCTCTCCCCGCTCTCTCTCTCTCTCCTCCCTCACTCTCTCTCTGACTTCCTCTCCCCTATCCCTCCCCCTCACCCTCCACTCATTCTCTCTCCATCTTCCTCCCCCACCTGCTCCCCTATCACTCTCCCTCTCCCTCTCCCTCTCCCATCACTCTCTCTCCCTCTTCCTCTCCCTCTCCCTCCCTCTCTCCCCTCCAGTGAGTGACCATTGGCTGTTCAGTGAGGACTGTGCGGTACAGAGATTCTGTAGTTCTCCAGACGGTGTGATGGTGTGCGGTAGTGACGACGGGAGAGAGGTGTACGCTGTCACACATGACATCATACCTGACAAAGACTGGGTCATGCAGTTCAAGGTAAGAGACAGTGTCTGTTTGTGTGCAGTGATTTAATTAAGTACCGGTGCCTCTTCTAATATAATGAACAACAGCACCTAAAATGACTAATGTCACCTTTTGTTATTCTACAATGGCTTAGATAGATGTGTTTCCCTGTTAACTGATAGCAGACATCTTTGTTTGGGTGTGAATACAGACAGCATTATTAACACGTGTCCATTGAGGTTACGATAACGGAGTATGTTTCCCCGTGTGTCTTTACAGATAGCAGTGGGCTGCGGTGTTCCAGAGCGCCAGGCAGAGCGCCAGGTCCACGTCCAGTACTCCGTGGACTTCGGTGTGTCCTGGAGGTACCTGGTGCTCCAGTGTCTCCCTGCGGACCCTCGCTGTGGAGGACAGGTCTCCCAGCCCAGCGTCTTCTTCCCTGCCCGGGGCTGGAAGAGGGCCGTCTACCCCCTACCGGACAGCCTGACAGACACGTGAGTGACACTTGGGGGGGTCCTGTTATATCAGCAGCCCTTGGGGGTCCTGTTATATCAGCAGCACTGGGGGGGGGGGTCCTGTTATATCAGCAGCCCTTGGGGGGGGTCTTACATTGGTTCTGGAACTATATTATGTGTTATGTTCTGCAGCGCGGTCCGTTTCCGGTTTTACCAGCAGCACTCAGACACCCAGTGGGCTGTGGAGAACTTCTACATCGGGCCGGCCTGTGACGGCCACTGTGGGGGACATGGAGACTGTCTAGACCAGAGATGTCTCTGTGACCCAGGCTTCACTGGACCCAACTGCTACGCCAGCAATTCTCTCAAGGTGTCAATCAGTTCATCAATCTTTATTTATTTAGTACATTTTCATACAAGTTGTTCCTATCCGGCTCAAAGACCACATCTCTTAGGACCACGTCTCATAGGGCCACGTCTCATAGAACCACATCTCATAGAACCACGTCTCATAGAATCACGTCTCATAGGACCACGTCTCATAGAATCACGTCTCATAGGACCGCGTCTCATAGGACCACGTCTCATAGGACCACGTCTCATAGGGCCACGTCTCATAGAACCGCGTCTCATAGAATCACGACTCATAGGACCGCGTCTCATAGGACCGCGTCTCATAGAATCACGTCTCATAGGACCGCGTCTCATAGGACCGCGTCTCATAGAACCACGTCTCATAGAACCACGTCTCATAGAACCACGTCTCTTAGGACCACGTCTCACAGGACCGCGTCTCATAGGACCGCGTCTCATAGAACCACGTCTCATAGAATCCACGTCTCTTAGGACCGCGTCTCATAGAACCACGTCTCATAGGACCGCGTCTCATAGGACCGCGTCTCATAGGACCGCGTCTCATAGAACCACGTCTCATAGAATCCATGTCTCTTAGGACCGCGTCTCATAGAACCACGTCTCCTCATAGAACCGCGTCTCATAGGACCACGTCTCATAGAACCGCATCTCATAGAACCACGTCTCATAGGACCATGTCTCATAGAACCACGTCTCATAGAACCACGTCTCATAGGACCACGTCTCATAGGACCGCATCTCATAGAACACCGTCTCATAGGGCCACGTCTCATAGAACCGCGTCTCATAGAATCACGACTCATAGGACCGCGTCTCATAGGACCGCGTCTCATAGGACCGCGTCTCATAGGACCGCGTCTCATAGAACCACTTCTCATAGAACCACGTCTCATAGAACCACATCTCATAGAACCACATCTCATAGAACCACTTCTCATAGAACCGCGTCTCATAGGACCACATCTCATAGAACCACGTCTCATAGAACCACGTCTCATAGGACCACGTCTCATAGGACCTTGTCTCATAGGACCACGTCTCATAGAATCGCGTCTCATAGGACCGCGTCTCATAGGACCACGTCTCATAGGACCACGTCTCATAGGGCCACGTCACATAGAACCGCGTCTCATAGAACCACGACTCATAGGACCGCGTCTCATAGGACCGCGTCTCATAGGACCGCGTCTCATAGAACCACGTCTCATAGAACCACGTCTCATAGAACCACGTCTCTTAGGACCACGTCTCACAGGACCGCGTCTCACAGGACCGCGTCTCATAGGACCGCGTCTCATAGAACCACGTCTCATAGAATCCACGTCTCTTAGGACCGCGTCTCATAGAAACACGTCTCATAGGACCACGTCTCATAGGACCGCGTCTCATAGGACCACGTCTCATAGAACCACGTCTCTTAGGACCACGTCTCATAGGGCCACGTCTCATAGAACCACGTCTCATAGAACCACGTCTCTTAGGACCACGTCTCATAAGGCCACGTCTCATAAAACCACGTCTCATAGGACCACGTCTCATAAAACCACATCTCATAGGACCACATCTCATAGAACCACGTCTCATAGGACCACGTCTCACAGGACCGCGTCTCATAAGACCACGTCTCATAGAACCACGTCTCATAGGACCACGTCTCATAGAACCACGTCTCCTCATAGAACCACGTCTCATAGAACCACATCTCATAGAACCACATCTCATAGGACCACGTCTCATAGGACCACATCTCATAGAACCACGTCTCATAGAATCACGTCTCATAGGACCACGTCTCATAGAACCACGTCTCCTCATAGAACCGCGTCTCATAGAACCACGTCTCATAGGACCACGTCTCATAGGACCACGTCTCATAGGACCACGTCTCATAGAACCACGTCTCATAGGACCACGTCTCATAGGACCACGTCTCATAGGACCACATCTCATAGAACCACGTCTCATAGAATCACGTCTCATAGGACCACGTCTCATAGAACCACGTCTCCTCATAGAACCGCGTCTCATAGAACCACGTATCATAGAACCGCATCTCATAGAACCACGTCTCATAGGACCATGTCTCATAGGACCATGTCTCATAGAACCACGTCTCATAGAACCACGTCTTATAGGACCACGTCTCATAGGACCGCATCTCATAGAACACCGTCTCATAGAATCACGTCTTATAGGACCACGTCTCATAGAACCACGTCTCATAGAACCGCGTCTCATAGGACCGCGTCTCATAGAACCACGTCTCATAGGACCACGTCTCATAGGACCACGTCTCATAGGACCACGTCTCATAGGACCACGTCTCATAGAACCACGTCTCCTCATAGAACCGCGTCTCATAGGGACACGTCTCATAGGACCACGTCTCATAGGACCACGTCTCATAGAACCACGTCTCATAGAACCACGTCTCATAGGACCACATATCATAGAACCACGTCTCATAGAATCACGTCTCATAGGACCACGTCTCCTCATAGAACCGCGTCTCATAGAACCACGTCTCATAGAACCGCGTCTCATAGGACCATGTCTCATAGAACCACGTCTCATAGAACCACGTCTCATAGAACCACGTCTCATAGGACCACATCTCATAGGACCCCTTCTCATAGGACCACGTCTCATAGAACCACGTCTCATAGAACCACGTCTCATAGGGCCACGTCTCATAGGACCATGTCTCATAAGACCACGTCTCATAGAACCACGTCTCATTGGACCACATCTCATAGAACCACGTCTCAGAACCACGTCTCAAAGAACCACGTCTCATAGGACCATGTCTCATAAGACCACGTCTCATAGAACCACGTCTCATTGGACCACATCTCATAGAACCACGTCTCCTCATAGAACCACGTCTCATAGGACCACGTCTCCTCATAGAACCGCATCTCATAGGGACACGTCTCATAGAACCACGTCTCATAGAACCACGTCTCATAGGACCACGTCTCCTCATAGAACCGCGTCTCATAGGGACACGTCTCATAGGACCACGTCTCATAGAACCACGTCTCATAGGACCACGTCTCATAGGACCCCTTCTCATAGGACCACGTCTCATGGGACCACGTCTCATAGGACCGCGTCTCATAGAACCACGTCTCATAGAACCACGTCTCCTCATAGAA
Organism: Oncorhynchus nerka; assembly: GCF_034236695.1. NCBI lineage: Eukaryota > Metazoa > Chordata > Actinopteri > Salmoniformes > Salmonidae > Oncorhynchus > Oncorhynchus nerka. The sequence goes on from NC_088404.1 coordinate 9,389,430, forward strand.
CCACGTCTCATAGGACCACGTCTCCTCATAGAACCGCGTCTCATAGGGACACGTCTCATAGGACCACGTCTCATAGAACCACGTCTCATAGGACCACGTCTCATAGGACCCCTTCTCATAGGACCACGTCTCATAGGACCACGTCTCATAGGACCGCGTCTCATAGGGCCACGTCTCATAGAACCGCGTCTCATAGGACCGCGTCTCATAGGACCATGTCTCATAGGGCCACGTCTCATAGGACCACGTCTCATAGAACCACGTCTCATAGAACCACGTCTAATAGAACCACGTCTCATAGGACCACGTCTCATAAGACCACGTCTCATAGAACCACGTCTCATAGGACCACGTCTCATAGAACCACGTCTCATAGGACCACGTCTCATAGGACCACGTCTCATAGGACCACGTCTCCTCATAGAACCGCGTCTCATAAGGCCACGTCTCATAGAACCACGTCTCATAGAACCACGTCTCATAGAGCCACGTCTCATAGAACCACGTCTCATAGAACCACATCTCATAGAACCACGTCTCATAGGACCACGTCTCATAGGACCACGTCTCACAGGACCGCGTCTCACAGGACCGCGTCTCATAGGACCGCGTCTCATAGAACCACGTCTCATAGAATCCACGTCTCTTAGGACCGCGTCTCATAGAAACACGTCTCATAGGACCACGTCTCATAGGACCGCGTCTCATAGGACCACGTCTCATAGAACCACGTCTCTTAGGACCACGTCTCATAGGGCCACGTCTCATAGAACCACGTCTCATAGAACCACGTCTCTTAGGACCACGTCTCATAAGGCCACGTCTCATAAAACCACGTCTCATAGGACCACGTCTCATAAAACCACATCTCATAGGACCACATCTCATAGAACCACGTCTCATAGGACCACGTCTCACAGGACCGCGTCTCATAAGACCACGTCTCATAGAACCACGTCTCATAGGACCACGTCTCATAGAACCACGTCTCCTCATAGAACCACGTCTCATAGAACCACATCTCATAGAACCACATCTCATAGGACCACGTCTCATAGGACCACATCTCATAGAACCACGTCTCATAGAATCACGTCTCATAGGACCACGTCTCATAGAACCACGTCTCCTCATAGAACCGCGTCTCATAGAACCACGTCTCATAGGACCACGTCTCATAGGACCACGTCTCATAGGACCACGTCTCATAGAACCACGTCTCATAGGACCACGTCTCATAGGACCACGTCTCATAGGACCACATCTCATAGAACCGTCGTCTCATAGAATCACGTCTCATAGGACCACGTCTCATAGAACCACGTCTCCTCATAGAACCGCGTCTCATAGAACCACGTCTCATAGAACCGCATCTCATAGAACCACGTCTCATAGGACCATGTCTCATAGGACCATGTCTCATAGAACCACGTCTCATAGAACCACGTCTTATAGGACCACGTCTCATAGGACCGCATCTCATAGAACACCGTCTCATAGAATCACGTCTTATAGGACCACGTCTCATAGAACCACGTCTCATAGAACCGCGTCTCATAGGACCGCGTCTCATAGAACCACGTCTCATAGGACCACGTCTCATAGGACCACGTCTCATAGGACCACGTCTCATAGGACCACGTCTCATAGAACCACGTCTCCTCATAGAACCGCGTCTCATAGGGACACGTCTCATAGGACCACGTCTCATAGGACCACGTCTCATAGAACCACGTCTCATAGAACCACGTCTCATAGGACCACATATCATAGAACCACGTCTCATAGAATCACGTCTCATAGGACCACGTCTCCTCATAGAACCGCGTCTCATAGAACCACGTCTCATAGAACCGCGTCTCATAGGACCATGTCTCATAGAACCACGTCTCATAGAACCACGTCTCATAGAACCACGTCTCATAGGACCACATCTCATAGGACCCCTTCTCATAGGACCACGTCTCATAGAACCACGTCTCATAGAACCACGTCTCATAGGGCCACGTCTCATAGGACCATGTCTCATAAGACCACGTCTCATAGAACCACGTCTCATTGGACCACATCTCATAGAACCACGTCTCAGAACCACGTCTCAAAGAACCACGTCTCATAGGACCATGTCTCATAAGACCACGTCTCATAGAACCACGTCTCATTGGACCACATCTCATAGAACCACGTCTCCTCATAGAACCACGTCTCATAGGACCACGTCTCCTCATAGAACCGCATCTCATAGGGACACGTCTCATAGAACCACGTCTCATAGAACCACGTCTCATAGGACCACGTCTCCTCATAGAACCGCGTCTCATAGGGACACGTCTCATAGGACCACGTCTCATAGAACCACGTCTCATAGGACCACGTCTCATAGGACCCCTTCTCATAGGACCACGTCTCATGGGACCACGTCTCATAGGACCGCGTCTCATAGAACCACGTCTCATAGAACCACGTCTCCTCATAGAACCACGTCTCATAGGACCACGTCTCCTCATAGAACCGCGTCTCATAGGGACACGTCTCATAGGACCACGTCTCATAGAACCACGTCTCATAGGACCACGTCTCATAGGACCCCTTCTCATAGGACCACGTCTCATAGGACCACGTCTCATAGGACCGCGTCTCATAGGGCCACGTCTCATAGAACCGCGTCTCATAGGACCGCGTCTCATAGGACCATGTCTCATAGGGCCACGTCTCATAGGACCACGTCTCATAGAACCACGTCTCATAGAACCACGTCTAATAGAACCACGTCTCATAGGACCACGTCTCATAAGACCACGTCTCATAGAACCACGTCTCATAGGACCACGTCTCATAGAACCACGTCTCATAGGACCACGTCTCATAGGACCACGTCTCATAGGACCACGTCTCCTCATAGAACCGCGTCTCATAAGGCCACGTCTCATAGAACCACGTCTCATAGAACCACGTCTCATAGAGCCACGTCTCATAGAACCACGTCTCATAGAACCACATCTCATAGAACCACGTCTCATAGGACCACGTCTCATAGGACCACGTCTCATAGGACCACGTCTCATAGAACCACGTCTCATAGGACCACGTCTCATAGAACCACGTCTCATAGGACCACGTCTCATAGGACCACTTCTCATAGAACCACATCTCATAGGACCACGTCTCATAGGACCACATCTCATAGAACCACGTCTCATAGAATCACGTCTCATAGGACCACGTGTCATAGAACCACGTCTCCTCATAGAACCGCGTCTCATAGAACCACATCTCATAGAACCACGTCTCATAGGACCACGTCTCATAGGACCACGTCTCATAGAACCACGTCTCATAGGACCACGTCTCATAGGACCACGTCTCATAGAACCACGTCTCATAGGACCACGTCTCATAGGACCACGTCTCATAGAACCACGTCTCATAGAACCACGTCTCATAGGACCTCGTCTCATAGAACCACGTCTCATAGGACCACGTCTCATAGGACCCCTTCTCATAGGACCACGTCTCATAGGACCGCGTCTCATATGGCCACGTCTCATAGAACCGCGTCTCATAGGACCGCGTCTCATAGGACCATGTCTCATAGGGCCACGTCTCATAGGACCACGTCTCATAGAACCACGTCTCATAGAACCACGTCTAATAGAACCACGTCTCATAGGATCACGTCTCATAAGACCACGTCTCATAGAACCACGTCTCATAGGACCACGTCTCATAGGACCACGTCTCATAGAACCACGTCTCATAGGACCACGTCTCATAGGACCACGTCTCCTCAAAGAACCGCGTCTCATAGGGACACGTCTCATAGGACCACGTCTCATAGAACCACGTCTCATAGGACCACGTCTCATAGAACCACGTCTCATACGGCCACGTCTCATAGGACCACGTCTCATAGGACCACGTCTCATAGAACCACGTCTCATAGAACCACGTCTCATAGAACCACGTCTCATAGGACCACGTCTCCTCATAGAACCACATCTCATAAGGCCACGTCTCATAGAACCACGTCTCATAGAACCACGTCTCATAGAGCCACGTCTCATAGAACCACGTCTCATAGGACCCCTTCTCATAGGACCACGTCTCATAGCACCACGTCTCATAGGCCCACGTCTCATAGCACCACGTCTCATAGAACCACGTCTCATAAGGCCACGTCTCATAGAACCACATCTCATAGAACCACTTCTCATAGAACCACATCTCATAGAACCACGTCTCATAGAACCACGTCTCATAGAACCGCGTCTCATAGAACCGCGTCTCATAGAACCGCGTCTCATAGAACCGCGTCTCATAGAACCGCGTCTCATAGGACCCCTTCTCATAGAACCGCGTCTCATAGAACCGCGTCTCATAGAACCGCGTCTCATAGAACCACATCTCATAGAACCACGTCTCATAGAACCACGTCTCATAGAACCGCGTCTCATAGAACCACGTCTCATAGAACCGCGTCTCATAAAACCATGCCTTTTGAACACTCCATGCCTCTTGTGTGTTTAACAAAGTGTTGGGAAAAGAGAAGAAGAGACATTCCCCTTCTGTGGACAATAAAGTATCTATTCTATTCTTATAGGCGTCTCTGAAGGAGCGTTTTGACTGGGAGGGGGCCCCAGGTCCTCAGTGGCAGGTCCTGGAGGGGGGCCATCCCTGTACTGACTGTGGGGTGCTGGTGGAGGGGACAGCCCTGTACTTTGGAGGGTCAGATGCCAGACAGGCCGTCACCACTGACCTGGACCTACGCGGAGCCAAGTTAGTAACTCTACTGTTAGTCTTCTCAGGGTTCGGTTATACAATTTGTATATAGTTATTTTTTGTCAATTCAGGCTTTTTAAGATTCCCTTTCAATGTGTGTATGTGTCTCGTAATCTTCCTCTTCAAACGTAATCTTCCTCTTCTTCTTCTTTAGGTTTGTAGAATACTGGGCCAGGATTGGCAGTGAAGACAACATGGCCATGTGCCATCGCCCAACCTGTCGTAAAGAGGGAGTGCTGCTGGACTACTCCACAGATGGAGGTATGAAACAACAATAAACAGACAGACGTTTAGAAATAAATCCACGTAGCTCCATCAGCAGGGGAATCCTAATGATTAACCTGAAGGAGAACCAGCAGGGGAATCCTAACGATTAACCTGATGGAGAACCAGCAGGGGAATCCTAACGATTAACCTGAAGGAGATCCAGCAGGAGAATCCTAATGATTAACCTGATGGAGAACCAGCAGGGGAATCCTAATGATTAACCTGATGGAGAACCAGCAGGGGAATCCTAATGATTAACCTGAAGGAGAACCAGCAGGGGAATCCTAACGATTAACCTGAAGGAGAACCAGCAGGGGAATCCTAATGATTAACCTGATGGAGAACCAGCAGGGGAATCCTAACGATTAACCAAAAGGAGAACCAGCAGGGGAATCCTAATGATTAACCTGAAGGAGAACCAGCAGGGGAATCCTAATGATTAACCTGATGGAGAACCAGCAGGGGAATCCTAATGATTAACCTGAAGGAGAACCAGCAGGGGAATCCTAATGATTAACCTGAAGGAGAACCAGCAGGGTAATCCTAACGATTAACCTGAAGGAGAACCAGCAGGGGAATCCTAATGATTAACCTGATGGAGAACCAGCAGGGGAATCCTAACGATTAACCTGAAGGAGAACCAGCAGGGGAATCCTAATGATTAACCTGATGGAGAACCAGCAGGGGAATCCTAATGATTAACCTGATGGAGAACCAGCAGGGGAATCCTAATGATTAACCTGAAGGAGAACCAGCAGGGGAATCCTAATGATTAACCTGATGGAGAACCAGCAGGGAATCCTAATGATTAACCTGATGGAGAACCAGCAGGGGAATCCTAATGATTAACCTGAAGGAGAACCAGCAGGGGAATCCTAATGATTAACCTGAAGGAGAACCAGCAGGGGAATCCTAACGATTAACCTGATGGAGAACCAGGAATAATATTAGAATATTACAGAGATCCATCACTTCATCCTCATGTCTGTCCCTCCCTCTCTCTCTCTCTCTCCTCTCCCTCTCTCCCTCTATCCCTCCCTCCCTCCCCTCCCTCTCTCTCCCTCTCCCTCTCTCCCTCTATCCATCCCTCCCCCTCTCGCTCTCTCTCTCCCAGGTGTGTCCTGGACCCTGCTCCATGAGATGGACTATCTGAAGTATGTGTCTGTGAGGCGTGATTACATTGTAATCCCAGAGGAGGCGTTATCTAATGCTACACGGTTGCGGTGGTGGCAGCCCTTCCACGTCTCCTCTGGTCTGGCGACATCCGGGCCGCAGCGCGCTCAGTGGGCCGTTGACAACATCCTGGTGGGAGGGTCCGACATCAACCCCTCCACCCTGCTCGACAACTTCGATGAAGGTAAACAGATTGTGCTGTATCACCTTCGGAAAAGAATGGGAGTCTCTTTCTACGTTTTTAAATGCCCTTAGACAAATCTAAAAAAGACAATGGACAACTATTCTTCTTCTCTTTCTCATACCCCCCTGTCCCCCATCCCCGTCTCTCTCTCTCAGAGGGTGTGTCCCATGAGGAGAGCTGGAGCTTCTATCCCAACGCGGTGCGTACAGCAGGCTTCTGTGGGAACCCCTCTTTCCACCTCTACTGGCCCAACAAGAAACAGGACGAAACGCACAACATTCTGGCCACCCGCGAGCTCATCGTACAGCCTGGGTACATCCTACAGTTTAAGGTATAACCTCTCAGCATTTACAGCTCGGCAGCATCCTACAGTCTTACATACAGTATTTAACATGAACAATAACAGCGGTCCAAGAAACATTCCCTGTGGAACACCATATTTAAAGGATAGCATGAATTCTTGGTTTTAGATAGCTGCTGCAAACCCATCTTAGCATTTACAACATGGCGACATCACACCGTTTAAGGTAACTGTTACTGTTTGTCATTCTTGTGTAAGTCTGAGTCCTACTCTCCTTTGTCTTCTGTGTAGATTGTGGTCGGTTGTGAGGCAGACAGCTGTGAAGACCACCATTCTGTCCTGCTGCAGTACAGGAAGGATGCCAGGTGAGCTGCTGCTAATGGAGGGTTCCGATGCGCTAGCTAAATGCCTTACTCACACAGTACACAGCCAGGGTTTGGGTCAATTCAGGGGAGAATGACTACCCCCCCCATTGATGCCAGGCAGTTCAAGGCAGACTGCTGTACTGCATTGCATTGTTTACAGAAAACAGAATCCCATTTTACAGTAAAGGGGAAAATGGCAATCTATGTGTAAATAAATACGCATTTTGAAGACAATCATGGTACCAATAATTACTTCTATTTCACCAGATGTCCTTTAAAATTTAAGAATAATTTAGTAGCCTGCAGTACCTCGGTCGGCCTTCAACTTGAGATAATCAATGAGAGGGGGCAGCACTGAGCTAGCCTGCAACGCAACTTCCCGAAGTAGCTCAAACTGTGCATGTAATGTCTACAAACATTTTCCACAAGACACAATCTTAACCAACTTCTTCGGTTCCAAATGCGCTACTGAGTCTTCACAAAGATAAACGGTGTCACGTGACCGATGGCTTTGTCCATTCATATATACAGTCATTGGGTCAAATCCATTTCAATTCAGGAAGTGAACTGAAATTCTAATTACAAAATGTTCCTCATTAAAAAGTAATTGAAATTGACCACAACCCTTCTTTCTCCTCCCTCTACCCCCTCCCCCTCTCTCTCTCTCTCTCTCTCTCTCTCTCTCTCTCTCTCTCTCTCTCTCCTCCATCCTCTCTCTCTCTTCCCCCCTCCCCTCCATCCTCCCTCTCTCTCTTCCCCCCTCCCCTCCATCCTCCCTCTCTCTCTCTCTTCCCCCTCCATCCTCTCTCTCTCTCTCTCTCTCTCTCTCTCTCTCTCTCTCTCTCTCTCTCTCTCTCTCTCTCTCTCTCTCTCTCTCCTCCATCCTCTCTTCCCCCTCCCCTCCATCCTCCTCTCTCTCTTCCCCCTCCATCCTCTCTCTCTCTCTCTCTCTCTCTCCCCCCCTCCCCTCCATCCTCCATCTCTCCCTCTCCAGGTCTGACTCATGGCAGCTGGTTCAGTCAGAGTGTATTCCCTCCTCTGTGAACAATGTGGGCTGTTCTCCCTTTATTTTCCATGAGTCCACCATCTACAGTCCAGTCAACAGCTCCAGCTGGACCAGGGTCACTGTTCAGCTGCCTGACCACGTCTCCTCAGGGTAGGACCGCTGTGTGTTTCTGACCACGTCTCCTCAGGGTAGGACCGCTGTATGTTTCTGACCACGTCTCCTCAGGGCAGGACCGCTGTGTGTTTCTGACCACGTCTCCTCAGGGTAGGACCGCTGTGTGTTTCTGACCACGTCACCTCAGGGTAGGACCGCTGTGTGTTTCTGACCACGTCTCCTCAGGGTAGGACCGCTGTGTGTTTCTGACCACGTCTCCTCAGGGCAGGACCGCTGTGTGTTTCTGACCACGTCTCCTCAGGGTAGGACCGCTGTGTGTTTCTGACCACGTCACCTCAGGGTAGGACCGCTGTGTGTTTCTGACCACGTCTCCTCAGGGTAGGACCGCTGTGTGTTTCTGACCACGTCTCCTCAGGGTAGGACCGCTGTGTGTTTCTGACCACGTCACCTCAGGGTAGGACCGCTGTGTGTTTCTGACCACGTCTCCTCAGGGTAGGACCGATGTGTGTTTCTGACCACGTCACCTCAGGGTATGACCGCTGTGTGTTTCTGACCGCTGTGCGTTTCTGACCACGTCTCCTCAGGGTAGGACCGCTGTGTCTTTCTGACCACGTCTCCTCAGGGTAGGACCGCTGTGTGTTTCTGACCACGTCTCCTCAGGGTAGGACCGCTGTGTGTTTCTGACCACGTCTCCTCAGGGTAGGACCGCTGTGTGTTTCTGACCACGTCACCTCAGGGTAGGACCACTGCATCCAGAAGGCTGCTGGTTTCAGATCATGCATTTAGAACTGAACTCGTATCCCCACCCCTCACCCTCCCCCCCATCCCGAAACTGGATGCTGTCTTTCAGGTGTTGATAGCCACCCCCCCACCCGTGAGATAAAGCAAGTCCTATACGTTTTGTCTCATCTCCCCTCCCGTCTCCTCCCCTGCAGAGCCACGCAGTTCCGTTGGATCCAGAAGGAGGGTGCTGGCGAGCGTCATGGCTGGGGAGTGGACCAGGTCTACATTGGGGAGGCATGTCCTGGGATGTGTAGTGGTCATGGTTACTGCACAAGCGGGGTGGTCTGCATCTGTGACGAGGGACACCGTGGTGGGTAGCTGATAAGACTACAACACTGACACAAAGACTACAACACTGACACAAAGACTACAACCTCTAACACAAAGACTACAACACGGACACAAAGACTACAACACTGACACAAAGACTATAACCTCTAACACAAAGACCACAACACGGACACAAAGACTACAACCTCTAACAAAGACTACTACACCGACACAAAGGCTACAACCTCTAACAAAGACTACAACACTGACACAAAGACTACAACACGGACACAAAGACTACAACCTCTAACACAAAGACTACAACATTGACACAAAGACTACAGCACGAACACAAAGACTACAACACGGACACAAAGACTACAACACGGACACACAGACTACAACACGGACACAAAGACTACAACCTCTAACACAAAGACTACAACACAGACACAAAGACTACAACACTGACACAGAGACTACAACACGGACACAACGACTACAACCTCTAACACAAAGACTACAACAAGGACACAAAGACTACAACACGAACACAAAGACTACAACACGGACACAAAGACTACAACACGGACACAAAGACTACAACCTCTAACACAAAGACTACAACACGGACAAAGACTACAACACTGACACAAAGACTACAACACTGACACAAAAACTACAACACTGACACAAAAACTACAACACACACAAAGACTACAACACACACAAAGACTACAACACTGACACAAAGACTACAACACTGACACAAAGACTACAACACGGACACAAAGACTACAACACAGACACAAAGACTACAACCTCTAACACAAAGACTACAACACGGACACAAAGACTACAACACGGACACAAAGACTACAACACTGACACAAAGACTACAACACGAACACAAAGACTACAACACAGACACAAAGACTACAACATGGACAAAAAAGACTACAACACGGACACAAAGACTACAACACGGACAAAAAAGACTACAACACGGACACAAAGACTACAACACGCACAAAGACTACAACCCTAACACAAAGACTACAACACTGACACAAAGACTACAACCTCTGACACAAAGACTACAACACTGACAAAGACTACAACACTGACACAAAGACTACAACACGCACAAAGACTACAACACGCACAAAGACTACAACCCTAACACAAAGACTACAACACTGACACAAAGACTACAACCCTAACACAAAGACTACAACACGGACAAAGACTACAACACGGACACAAAGACTACAACCTCTAACACAAAGACTACAACACGGACAAAGACTACAACACTGACACAAAGACTACAACACTGACACAAAAACTACAACACTGACACAAAAACTACAACACTGACACAAAAACTACAACACTGACACAAAGACTACAACACTTACACAAAGACTACAACACGGACACAAAGACTACAACACAGACACAAAGACTACAACCTCTAACACAAAGACTACAACACGGACACAAAGACTACAACACGGACACAAAGACTACAACACTGACACAAAGACTACAACACAGACACAAAGACTACAACCTCTAACACAAAGACTACAACACGGACACAAAGACTACAACACGGACACAAAGACTACAACACTGACACAAAGACTACAGCACTGACACAAACCACTCTTGTAATCATAACCTGATGGCCTTAACTTCTAACCTCTGAGTCTGGTTCCGCTCAGTCTGTCGTCTTTCTTACAGAGAGTTCTAATTGACAATTGACTGATTGATTGAAATCTAGCATTCATATTGGTTCTGCTGCCTCCATCTCCCAGGTGATGACTGCTCCCTGTCCAGCAGTGACCTACCTAGCTCAATAAAGGATAACTTTGAGTCAGGCAGCGTGTCAGAGGAGAGCTGGCAACTCATCCAAGGGGGCGGAGTGGGAAGTGGGTGTGGCCAGCTCTCTCCCCACGCCCACGGAGACTCGCTCTACTTCAACGGCTGTAAGATGAGGCAGGCGATCACCAAGCCTCTGGACCTGACGCGAGCCAGGTATGGACTGGACAATGTACTGTACTAGCCTAGCTCACAGTCTATCCAACTACTGAAGGTACGGTGAGAGAAGTTTGTTATACAGTACAGTACCTGTAAGACGAGGCCTGCGGTCACCAAACCTGCGAGACATGTACTAGTGGACACTGGACCATACTAGCGTAGCCTAGCCTAGCGTAGCCTAGCCTAGCGTAGCCTAGCCTTGCCCACTGTCGTGGAAATTTCCTCTATTTACCAAATCATGAGCGCAAACCACACACACAAGTCAGAGTTAGTTATCAAAGTCCATCTTTAATTATATGAGCTCTATCACCACCCTGTGACTCTCAGATCAATTCAGTGTCTATCAATGAATTCTCCGAGAGCCCCCTCTACATTGCAACTGAGATCCTTTAATAGCAAAGATCCACACATAGTCAGACAGCATAGACATAATACATCGTTCAGCTTTGTCTCCTTACTCAAACCCTAGAACCATAAACCAATCCTCCATATCAACAGGCATATATCAAATCCATCTTATCTTGACAAGATCACAGAGACACACTGACTGGCACACAGACATTGTGGAGCCAAGAGATACACGCTTGACCTCTCCCCTCTCTCCGGCCCAAACAACTTAGTCTTGACAGAACAGATACTGCAAACCCGCCACAGTATTATACAAACCCATTCTGATGAGAAGTAACTTACAAACACATGATGAATATAAAACATCTTACCGATGTTACCAACCAATTCTGATTATTCCCCAACACCACACAGGACCATACTAGCATAGCCTAACATAGCTTGTCCTAGCCTAGTCTAGCATAGCTTGTCCTAGCCCACTACTGAGGCCATTGAGATCAATATACAGTATTACTAAAATGGAAAACTTGGAGGCTAAACTTGTAGAACCTAGTCCATCCAAAAATAACAAGGTATTCTTACCAACACTATCTCTCTCCCTCCCTCTCTCTCTCCCCCTCTCTCCTACAGTAAGATCATGTTTGTGATGCAGATAGGCAGTGTGTCCCAGACAGACAGTTGTAACACAGCCCTGGACCAGGAAAACACAGTGGACAGGGCAGTCCTGTTGCAGTACACGGTCAATAATGGAGTCAGCTGGCACGTTATCGCCCAGCACCAGCCCAAAGACTTCATCAAGGCCCAGAGGGTTTCCTACAACATCCCACTGTGAGTGAACATACACACACACACACACACACACACACACACACACACACACACACACTCTCTCTCTCTCTCTGAAAGCTAGAGAGTGTACTGGTCTTTGTTCCAGTCCAGCTCTAACACACACACACACACTCTCTCTCTGAAAGCTAGAGAGTGTACTGGTCTTTGTTCCAGTCCAGCTCTAACACACACACACACACTCTCTCTCTCTGAAAGCTAGAGAGTGTACTGGTCTTTGTTCCAGTCCAGCTCTAACACACACACACCCTCTCTGAAAGTTAGAGAGTGTACTGGTCTTTGTTCCAGTCCAGCTCTAACACACACACACACACTCTCTCTCTCTGAAAGCTAGAGAGTGTACTGGTCTTTGTTCCAGTCCAGCTCTAACACACACACACCCTCTCTGAAAGCTAGAGTGTGTACTGGTCTTTGTTCCAGTCCAGCTCTACACACACACACACACACACACACTCTCTCTCTGAAAGCTAGAGAGTGTACTGGTCTTTGTTCCAGTCCAGCTCTAACACACACACACACACTCTCTCTCTCTCTCTCTCTGAAAGCTAGAGAGTGTACTGGTCTTTGTTCCAGTCCAGCTCTAACACACCTGACTAGTTAATCCAGTGTTTCCATGAACAACCTGTTACATTCCAGCAGCAAGGTTGATGTCCACTAGTCTAAAAACACACATACCGACACGCTAACTGCCTACTCTTGACCTCTGACCTCCTCTCCTCCTGCTGCCTGCCCCAGAGAGGCGAGGGATAAAGGGGTGGCGCTGCGGTGGTGGCAGCCACGTCACGACGGAGCGGGACATGACCAGTGGGCGCTGGACCACGTGGAAGTAGTGCTGTGAGTATCACCGACCAACCTGGTACCCCTGGTCCCTAGAGAACCTAGAGAACCTCAGTCTGAGAACCTAGAGAACCTAGAGAACCTCAGTCTGAGAACCTAGAGAACCTAGAGAACCTCAGTCTGAGAACCTAGAGAACCTCCGTCTGAGAACCTAGAGAACCTCCGTCTGAGAACCTAGAGAACCTCTGTCTGAGAACCTAGAGAACCTCCGTCTGAGAACCTAGAGAACCTCCGTCTGAGAACCTAGAGAACCTCTGTCTGAGAACCTAGAGAACCTCTGTCTGAGAACCTAGAGAACCTCCGTCTGAGAACCTAGAGAACCTCCGTCTGAGAACCTAGAGAACCTCCATCTGAGAACCTAGAGAACCTCAGTCTGAGAACCTAGAGAACCTCAGTCTGAGAACCTAGAGAACCTCAGTCTGCCCCTAACTCAGCCCCAAAAACACCTGCCTCTCTCCACATAAACTGACACACACACACACACACACACACACACACACACACACACACAGAACAGCAAGGAAGAAGCTTACACCCTCACACACATGCACCCCCATAGTGTGTGCTCAACTGTCAGGAAGGAAAATAAGGACTGAATGTTGTGACCGAGACGGTTTTCTGTGCTGGTTAGTGACTTCACAGTGACTTTGGTCTATTTGAATATTGTGTGAGACCACCTAATGCATACACAAAGCTTGTCTACACACACCATCTACACACACCAACTACACACACCATCTACACACACCGTCTACACACACCATCTACACACACCGTCTACACACACCGTCTACACACACCATCTACACACACCATCTACACACCATCCACACACCAACTACACACACCACACCATCTACACACCACCATCTATCACACCATCCACACACCATCTCACACACACCGTCTACACCATCCACACACCATCTACACACACCATCACACACACACCATCTACACACACCGTCTACACACACCGTCTACACCACACACACCACCATCTACACACCGTCTACACACACCGTCTACACACACCGTCTACACACCGTCTACACACACCATCTACACACACCATCTACACACACACCATCTACACACACCACACACCATCTACACACACCATCTACACACACCGTCTACACACACACCATCCACACACCATCTATCACACCGTCTACACACACTACACCATCTACACCGTCTACACACACCGTCTACACCGTCTACACACCGTCTACACACACCATCCACACACACCATCTACCACACACCATCTACACACACCATCCACACACCATCTACACCATCATCTACACACACCATCTACACACACCATCTACACACCATCTACATCACACACACCGTCTCATCTACACACACCGTCTACACACCATCTACACACACCATCTACACACACCATCTACACACCATCTACACACACCATCTACACACCATCTACACACCATCTACACACACCATCTACACACACACAATCTACACACACCATCTACACACACCATCTACACACCATCTACACACACCACACCATCTACACACACCATCTACACACACCATCTACACACACCGTCTACACACACCATCTACACACCATCACACCACCATCTACACACACACCATCTACACACACCATCTACACACCATCTACACCATCACCACACATCTACACACACCATCTACACACACCATCTACACACACCATCTACACACACCGTCTACACACACCGTCTACACACACCATCTACACACCATCTACACACACCGTCACACACCATCCACACACCATCTACACACCGTACACACACCATCTACACACACCATCTACACACACACCATCTACACACACCATCTACACACACCATCTACACACACCATCTACACACACCATCCACACACCATCTACACACACCATCTACACACACCATCTACACACACCATCTACACACACCACACTACACACACCATCTACACACACCATCCACACACCATCTCCACATCACCATCTACACACCGTCTACACACACCGTCTACACACACCGTCTACACACACCATCTACACACACCATCTGCGCCGTCACACACCATCTACACACACCATCTACACACACCATCTACACACACCACTACACACCATCTACACACCATCTACACACACCATCTACACACACCATCTACACACCATCTACACACACCATCTACACACACCATCTACACACACCATCTACACACCATCTACACACCATCTACACACACCGTCTACACACACCGTCTACACACCATCTACACACCATCTACACACACCATCTACACACCATCTACACACCATCTACACACCATCTACACACACCATCTACACACACCATCTACACACACCATCTACACACACCATCTACACACACCATCTACACACCATCTACACACACCATCTACACACACCATCTACACACACCATCTACACACACCATCTACACACACCATCTACACACACCATCCACACACCATCTACACACACCATCCACACACCATCTACACACACCATCTACACACACCGTCTACACACACCGTCTACACACACCATCTACACACACCATCTACACACACCATCTACACACACCATCTACACACACCATCTACACACACCATCTACACACACCATCTACACACACCATCTACACACACCATCTACACCATCTACCAACTACACACCATCTACACACCATCTACACACACCATCTACACACACCATCTACACACCATCTACACACCATCTACACACACCATCTACACACACCATCTACACACCATCTACACATCACCATCTACACACCATCTACACACACACACCATCTACACACACCATCTACACACCATCTACACACACCATCTACACACACCATCTACACACACCATCTACACACACCATCTACACACACCATCTACACACACCATCTACACCATCCACACCATCTACACACGTCCATCACACCATCTACACACCATCTACACACACCATCTACACACACCATCTACACACACCATCTACACATCATCTACACACCATCTACACACACCATCTACACACACCATCTACACACACCGTCTACACACACCGTCTACACACACCATCTCACACATCACCACCATCTACACACACCATCTACACACACCATCTACACACCATCACCACACCATCACACACACCGTCTACACACACCATCTACACACACACCATCTACACACACCATCCACACACCATCTACACACACCATCTACACACACCATCTACACACCGTCTACACACACCGTCTACACACACCATCTACACACCATCTACACACACCATCTACACCCCATCTACACACACCATCTACACACACCATCTACACACACCATCTACACACCATCCACACACCATCTACACACACCATCTACACACACCATCTACACACACCGTCTACACACACCATCTACACACACCATCTACACACACCATCCACACACCATCCACACACCATCTACACACACCGTCTACACACACCGTCTACACACACCGTCTACACCCCATCTACACACACCGTCTACACACACCATCTACACACACCATCTACACACACCATCTACACACACCATCTACACACACCATCTACACACACCATCTACACACCATCTACACACACCATCTACACACCATCTACACACCATCTACACACACCATCTACACACACCATCTACACACACCATCTACACACACCATCTACACACCATCTACACACACCATCTACACACACCATCTACACACACCATCTCACCATCACACACCATCTACACACACCATCTACACACCGTCTACACACACCATCTACACACACCATCTACACACCATCCATCACACCATCTACACACCATCTACACACACCATCTACACACACCATCTACACCATCCACCACCATCTACACACACCATCTACACACACCATCTACACACCATCTACACACACCATCTACACACACCATCTACACACACCATCTACACACCATCTACACACCCAACTACACACACCATCTACACACACCGTCTACACACACCATCTACATCACACCATCTACACACACCATCTACACACACCATCTACACACACCATCCACACCATCTACACACACCATCTACACACACCATCTACATCTACACCATCCACACACCATCTACACACCATCCACACACCATCTACACACACCATCTACACACCATCTACACACACCATCTACACACACCATCTACACCCACACACACCATCTACACACACCATCTACACACACCATCTACACACACACCATCTACACACACCATCTACACACACCGTCTACACACCATCTACACACACCATCTACACACACCATCTACACACACCATCTACACACACCACCATCTACACCATCCACACACCATCTACACACACCATCTACACACACCATCTACACACACCATCTACGTCTACACACCATCTACACACACCATCTACACACACCATCTACACACACCATCTACACACACCATCTACACACACCATCTACACACACCATCTACACACACCATCTACACACACCATCTACACACACCATCTACACACACCATCTACACACACCATCTACACACACCATCTACACACACCATCTACACACACCACACACACCATCTACACACCATCTACACACACCATCTACACACCATCTACACACCATCTACACACACCATCTACACACACCATCTACACACACCATCTACACACACCGTCTACCACCGTCTACACACACCATCACACACCATCTACACACCATCTACACACACCATCTACACACACCATCTACACACACCGTCTACCACCATCTACACACACCATCTACACACACCATCTACACACACCATCTACACACACCATCTACACACCATCCACACACACCATCTACACACACACCATCTACACACACCATCTACACACACCATCTACACACCATCTACACACACCATCTCACACACCATCTACACACACCATCCACACACACACCATCCACACACACCATCTACACACACCATCTACACACACCGTCTACACCCCATCTACACACACCATCTACACACCATCTACACATCCATCTACACACACCATCTACACACACCATCCACACACCATCTACACACACCATCTACACACACCATCTACACCCCATCTAACTACACCATCTACACCATCATCTACACACCATCTACACACACCATCTACACACACCACACACCGTCACACACCATCTACACACTACACACCATCTACACACACCATCTACACACACCATCTACACACCATCTACACACCATCTACACACACCATCTACACACCATCTACACACACCGTCTACACACCGTCTACACACCATCTACACACACCATCTACACACCATCTACACACACCATCTACACACACCATCTACACACCATCTACACACACCATCTACACACACCATCTACACACACCATCTACATCACACCATCTACACACACCATCTACACACACCATCTACACACACCATCTACACGCCGTCTACACACCGTCTACACACACCACACACCATCTACACACACCATCTACACACACCATCTACACACACCATCTACACACACCATCCACACACCATCTACACACACCATCTACACACACCATCTACACACACCATCTACACACCATCTACACACCATCACACACCATCTACACACACCATCTACACACACCGTCCATCCACACACCATCTACCACACACCATCTACACCCATCTACACACACCATCTACACACACCATCTACACACACCATCTACACACACCATCCATCACACACCATCTACACACCATCTACACCATCACCATCTCACACACCATCTACACACCATCTACACACCATCACACCATCTACACACCATCTACACACACCATCTACACACACCATCTACACACACCATCTACACACACCATCTACACACCATCTACACACTACCATCTACACACCATCTACACACACCGTCTACACTGCCGTCTACACACCGTCTACACACACCATCTACACACACCATCTACACACACCATCTACACACACCATCTACACACCATCTACATACCATCTACACACACCATCTACACACACCGTCTACACACCATCTACACACACCATCTACACACACCATCTACACACACCGTCTACACACCCCATCTACACACACCATCTACACACACCATCTACACACACCATCTACACACACCGTCTACACACCATCTACACACACCATCTACCATCACACCGTCTACACACCACACCAACTACACACCATCCACCATCTACACCATCTACACACACCATCTACACACACCATCTACACACACCATCTACAACACACCATCCACACACACCATCTACACACACCATCTACACACACCATCTACACACCGTCTACACACCATCTACACACACCGTCTACACACCGTCTACACACCATCTACACACACCATCTACACCATCTACACACCATCTACACACCATCTACACCATCTACACCATCACACACACCATCTACACACCATCTACACACACCATCTACACACACCATCTACACACACCATCTACACACCATCTGCTACACCGTCTGCACACACCGTCTACACACGCCGTCTACACACCACCATCTACACCATCACCATCTACACACCATCTACACACCATCCACACCATCGCCATCTACACACCATCTACACCATCACCACCTACACACACCATCTACACACACCATCTACACACACCATCTACACACCATCCACACATAATCTACACACACCATCTACACACCACCATCTGCACACACCATCTACACACACCACGTCTACACCATCACACCATCACACACCATCCACACACCATCTACACGTCACCATCACACCGTCACCATCTCACACCACCAGCACACCGTCTACACACACCGTCTACACCCCATCTACACACACCATCTGCACCATCACACCATCTACACACACCATCTACACACACCATCTACACACACCATCTACACACACCATCTACATACCATCCATCTACACCAACTACCAACACCATCACACACCATCTACACACCATCTACACACCATCTACACACACCATCTACCACACCATCTACACACCATCCACACACCATCCACACACCATCCACACACCATCTACACACACCATCTACACACATCTACACACACCATCTACACACCATCTACACACCATCTACACACACCATCTACACACACATCTACACACACCATCTACACACACCATCTACACACACCATCTACACACCATCTACACACACCATCTACACACACCATCTACACACACCATCTACACACACCATCTACACACACCATCTACACACACCATCTACACCATCCATCTACACACACCATCTACACACCATCTACACACACCATCCACACACACCATCTACACCGTCTACACACCATCTACACACACCATCACACACCATCTACACACACCATCTACATCTATTTACACACCATCTACACACACCATCTACACGTCACCACCACAGTCTACACCATCACACCATCTACACACCATCTACACACCATCTACACACCATCTACACACACCATCTACACACACCATCTACACACACCATCTACACACACCATCTACACACACCATCTACACACACCATCTACACCACCATCCACACACCATCTACACACACCACCGTCACACACCATCTACACACACCATCTACACACACCATCTACACACCATCTACACCATCTACACACCATCTACACACACCATCTACACACACCATCTACACACACCATCTACACACACATCACCACACACACACCATCTACACACCATCTACACACCATCTACACACACCATCACACACCATCTACACACACCATCTACACACCATCACCATCTACACACACCATCTACACACACCATCTACCACACCATCACACACACCATCTACACACACCATCTACACACCATCTACACCATCCATCTACACACACCGTCTACACACACCATCTACACACACACCATCTACACACACCGTCTACACACACCGTCTACACACACCATCTACACACACACCATCTACACACCATCCACACACCATCTACACACACACCATCTACACACCATCTACACACACCATCTACACACCATCTACACACACCATCTACACACACCATCCACACACCATCTACACACCATCTACACACACCATCTACACACCATCTACACACACCATCACACACCATCTACACACACCTCCGTCTACCATCACACCATCTACACCACACCATCTACACACACCATCTACACACACCATCTACATCTACACCATCTACACACACCATCTACACACACCATCTACACACCATCTACACACACCATCTACACACACCATCTACACACACCATCTACACACACCATCTACACACCATCTACACACCATCTATTCACACCATCTACACACACCATCTACACACACCATCTACACACCATCTACACACCATCTACACACACCATCTACACACACCATCTACACACCATCTACACACCATCTACACACACCATCTACACACACCATCTACACACACCATCTACACACCGTCTACCGTCACACACCGTCTACATCTACACACCATCTACACACCATCTACACACACCATCTACACACACCATCTACACACACACCATCTACACCATCTACACACACCATCTACACACCATCTACACACACCATCTACACACCATCTACACACACCATCTACACACACCGTCTACACACACCATCTACACACACCATCTACACACATCTACACACCATCTACACACACCATCTACACACACCATCTACACACCATCTACACACACCGTCTACACACACCATCTACACACAGCATCCACACACCATCTACACACACCATCTACACACACCGTCTACACCCCATCTACACACACCGTCTACACACACCGTCTACACACCGTCTACACACCATCTACACACACCGTCTACACACACCGTCTACACACCGTCTACACACACCGTCTACACACCGTCTACACACACCATCTACACACACACCATCTACACACACCATCTACACACACCATCTACACACACCATCTACACACACCATCTACACACACCATCTACACACACCATCTACACACACCATCTACACACACCATCTACACACACCATCTACACACACCGTCTACACCCCATCTACACACACCATCTACACACACCATCTACACACACCATCTACACACACACCGTCTACCGTCTACACACCGTCTACACACCATCTACACACCATCTACACACCATCTACACACACCATCTACACACACCATCTACACACACCATCTACACACACCAACTACACACACCATCTACACACACCATCTACACACACCATCTACACACACCATCTACACACACCATCTACACACACCATCCACACACACCATCTACACACACACACCGTCTACACACACCGTCTACACACACCATCTACACACCATCTACACACACCATCTACACACCATCTACACACACCGTCTACACACACCATCTACACACACCATCTACACACACCATCTACACACACCATCTACACACACCATCTACACCATCTACACACACCATCTACACACACCATCTACACACCATCTACACACCATCTACACACACCATCTACACACACCATCTACACACCATCTACACACACCATCTACACACACCATCTACACCATCTACACACCATCTACACACACCGTCTACACACACCATCTACACACACCATCTACACACCATCTACACACACCGTCTACACACACCATCTACACACACCATCTACACACACCATCTACACACACCATCTACACACCATCTACACACACCATCTACACACACCATCTACACACCATCTACACACACCGTCTACACACACTGTCTACACACACCGTCTACACACACCGTCTACACACACCATCTACACACACCATCTACACACACACCATCTACACACCATCTACACACACACCATCTACACACACCGTCTACACACACCGTCTACACACACCATCTACACACACCATCTACACACACCATCTACACACACCATCTACACACACCATCTACACACACCATCTACACACCATCTCACACACCGTCACACCGTCTACACACACCATCTACACACAGCATCTACCACACACCATCTACACACACCATCTACACACACCATCTACACCCATCTACACACATCTACACACACCATCTCTACACACCGTCTACACACACCATCTACACACACCGTCTACACACCATCTACACACACACCGTCTACACTACACACACCAACTACACACACCATCTACACACCATCTACACACACCATCTACACACACCAACTACACACCATCTACACATCATCTACACACACCATCTACACACACCATCTACACACACCATCTACACACACCATCTACACACACCATCTACACACCATCTACACACACCATCTACACACACCATCCACACACACCATCTACACACACACACCGTCTACACACACCGTCTACACACCATCTACACACACCATCTACACACCATCTACACACACCATCTACACACACCATCTACACACACCATCTACACACACCAACTACACACACCATCTACACACACCATCTACACACACCATCTACACACAACATCTACACACACCATCTACACACACCATCCACACACCATCCACACACACACACTGTCTACACACACCATCTACACACACCATCTACACACCATCTACACACCATCTACACACACCATCTACACACACCGTCTACACACACCATCTACACACACCGTCTACACACACCGTCTACACACACCGTCTACACACACCGTCTACACACACACCATCTACACACCATCTACACACACCATCTACCCACACCATCTACACACACCATCTACACACACCATCTACAGACACCATCCACACACCATCTACACACACCGTCTACACACACCGTCTACACCCCATCTACACACACCGTCTACACACACCGTCTACACACCATCTACACACACCATCTACACACCATCTACACACACCGTCTACACACACCATCTACACACACCTTCTACACACACCATCTACACACACCATCTACACACACCAACTACACACACCATCTACACACACCAACTACACACACCATCTACACACACCATCTACACACACCATCTACACACACCATCTACACACACCATCCACACACACCGTCTACACACCATCTACACACACCATCTACACACCATCTACACACACCATCTGCACACACCAACTACACACACCAACTACACACACCATCTACACACACCATCTACACACACCATCTACACACACCATCTACACACACCAACTACACACACCATCTACACACACCATCTACACACACCATCTACACACACCATCTACACACCATCTACACACACCATCTACACACACCATCCACACACACCGTCTACACACCATCTACACACACCATCTACACACCATCTACACACACCATCTACACACACCAACTACACACACCAACTACACACACCATCTACACACACCATCTACACACACCATCTACACACACCATCTACACACACCGTCTACACACACCGTCTACACACCATCTACACACACCATCTACACACACCATCTACACACACCATCTACACACCTGCACAACCGTCTACACACACACCATCTACACACACCATCTACACACCTGCACAACCGTCTACACACACACCATCTACACACACCGTCTACACACACAGTCTACACACCTGCACAACCGTCTACACACCTGCACAACCGTCTACATAGCGGAAGCATAGAGCATTTGAATGCCTAATGCATGTTGCTGAGGGCTTCGTATCAACGATAAAGGCCATTGGTTATTACATGCTAAATGATGTCATGCATTGTGTTTCATTTAACAGTCATGACATGTGTATGTAAAGGCTTGATGTAGTTCCGTGAAGGGCAGGTGTTCAGTCAATATTTGGCAAACGACAGATAGACCATTGAGTTGT
Organism: Oncorhynchus nerka; assembly: GCF_034236695.1. Taxonomy (NCBI): domain Eukaryota; kingdom Metazoa; phylum Chordata; class Actinopteri; order Salmoniformes; family Salmonidae; genus Oncorhynchus; species Oncorhynchus nerka. The sequence continues at coordinate 9,414,985 of NC_088404.1, forward strand.
ACCACTTGGAATGATATCTATAGGACAAGGCCTTGTACGTGGTAGAGTCAACACGCAAACTACACAAAAAACGCACGCCTTACCTGAGCTGTCCCTGGTTTGGTGTGGCCTTGACCTGTCCTCTCCTACTCCTACGGTTGGTTCTCAACATTCAACAACAGTGTCTGCTGAACAGAATAACCGTTCGATCCTCACACTTCTCTTTTTTTTTATTTCTGTCTCTCTGTTCCACAACTCCACCACCACTCCTCTCCTCCTTTTCAATGGGTTTCTTTGTCATCGTGTGTCTCTCCTCTCCGACACTAACATGCGTGACCATACTGCTTCTCTTCCTCCACTGCTTCTGCTTGTGCTCCTCCTGCTGGCTCATCATGTCCTATTATGTCTTCCTTCTTCTCCTTCTCCTCTTCCTCCTCTTCTTCATCTCCTCTTCCATCTCCTCATCCTTCCTCAATCTCCTCCTCCTCTTGCTCCTCCCTCTCCTTTTCCTCCTCCTCCTCCTTCTCCTCTTCCTGACTCCTTCTCCTCTTCTTCATCTCCTCTTTCATCTACTCCTCCTCTTCTATCTCCTCCTTCCTCTTCCTTCCCTCTCTCTTCCTTCCCTCTCTCTTCCTTCCCTCTCTCTTTCTTCCCTCTCTCTTTCTTCCCTCTCTTCCTTCCCTCTCTCTTCCTTCCCTCTCTCTTCCTTCCCTCTCTTCCTTCCCTCTCTCTTCCTTCCCTCTCTCTTCCTTCCCTCTCTCTTCCTTCCCTCTCTCTTTCTTCCCTCTCTTCCTTCCCTCTCTCTTCCTTCCCTCTCTCATTCTTCCCTCTCTCTTCCTTCCCTCTCTCTTCCTTCCCTCTCTCTTTCTTCCCTCTCTCTTCCTTCCCTCTCTCTTTCTTCCCTCTCTTCCTTCCCTCTCTCTTCCTTCCCTCTCTCTTCCTTCCCTCTCTTCCTTCCCTCTCTCTTCCTTCCCTCTCTCTTCCTTCCCTCTCTCTTTCTTCCCTCTCTTCCTTCCCTCTCTCTTCCTTCCCTCTCTCATTCTTCCCTCTCTCTTCCTTCCCTCTCTCTTCCTTCCCTCTCTCATTCTTCCCTCTCTTCCTCCCCTATCTTTTCCTTCCCTCTCTTCTCCTTCCCTCTCTCTTTCTTCCCTCTCTTCCTTCCCTCTCTCTTCCTTCCCTCTCTCATCCTTCCCTCTCTTCCTTCCCTCTCTCTCTCTTCCTTCCCTCTTTCTTCCCTCTTTCTTCCCTCTCATTCTTCCCTCTCTCTCCCTTCCCTCTCTCTCCCTTCCCTCTCTTCCTTCCCTCTCTTCCTTCCCCCTCTCTTCCTTCCCTCTCTCTTCCTTCCCTCTCTCTTCCTTCCGTCTCTCTTCCTTCCCTCTCTCTTTCTTCCATCTCTTCCTTCCCTCTCTTTTCCTTCCCTCTCTCTTCCTTCCCTCTCTCTTCCTTCCCTCTTTCGTCCTTCCCTCTCTCTTCCTTCCCTCTCTCTTTCTTCCCTCTCTCTTCCTTCCCTCTCTCATTCTTCCCTCTCTTCCTTCCCTCTCTCTTTCTTCCCTCTCTCTTCCTTCCCTCTCTCTTCCTTCCCTCTCTTTCTTCCCTCTCTTTCTTCCCTCTCTTTCTTCCCTCTCTTTCTTTCTGGATGTGTTTGGTCCTTTTTCTCTCCATCTATTATTGTCTTTACATATTTCTGTCTCTCTCTCTCCACGTTCTATATCCCTTCCTCTCTATTTCTCTCTGACTCTCTTACTCCCTGCTCCCTCTCCTCTCTTTCGCTCCTTCCCCCCCGTCTCTCTGGGCCCCCTTTCGCCTCCCCAGGCGGCCAGGGTTCCTTCCCCCCCAGATCTTTCTGCGAGCCAGCAGCATCCCCATCCTCCCCTCTCGCGCTCTAACCTCTGCTCTCTTCTGTATTCTGCTCCCTGTGGCATGGCTGTAGAGTCAGGTAAGTCTTCCTCTTCTCCCCGAATGCAGTCCCCTCCTCTTCCTCCTGTGACACCCCCACCTTATAACCCTGACCCTCCTCTTCTGTCATCCTCTTCCTAGCCTTAACCCCCCCACCCCCGCCCCACACACACACACACACACACCACCACCTCCACAGAAACACACACCACCACTACACACACACACACCACCTCCTCAGAGACACACACACACAGGCCACCTCCTCAGAGACACACATACACACACACGCACGCACGCACGCACGCACTCACGCACACACACAGGCCACCTCCTCAGAGACACACACACACACACACACACACACACACACACCACCACCTCCATAGAAACACACACCACCTCCTCAGAGACACACACACACACACACCCACACACACACGCCACCTACTGTCATCACCCAGAGGCAGGCTCTTCTCAAAGGCTTATCCATGACACGGACAGAACTGATATCTCCACACTTCTGAGGAAACAGACATCAGGAGATAAAAGACATAATGACATGGCTGCTATCATGTCGAGGTAATGATAAACGTCACCAGACCACCCAGTGATCCAATACCTATATGAGATATCTGAGATGCTATTTCTCAACTATAAATCACCTTTTGTGTCAATTCATCTGTATATTTCAAACACACATCTCAATGGTATCATCAATGTGTGTGTGTGTGTGTGTATATGTGTGATGCAAGCCATCACTATATGAATGTCTGTTGTTCCTATTGCTACCATTTGAGTGCTTTGGGTCTTGCTCCATGTCTGCACACAGCCCAATAAGGAGTTGAGGCTGACTTTGAGATGCACACACACACACACACACACACACACACACACACACACACAGACACATGTTACAACCACCAGTTCTAATGTGGACATCAAGCGTTGATCATTCAACACGTCCTTCACACTAGCGGTGGTGTAAAGCAGAGACGGCATAACGAGCTCAAGACATCCACATAAACAAAAGACCTAGAACTCATCAGAGTAAACAACCTCCATCCAACTCCTTGCATGATGGCTTTTTAATTCCAACGTTGCAAAGCCCCCCTTACCCGCCTATCCCCTCCCATCCACGGCTGCCTGTCCATGGAAAACGCCATTCTGTGAATCAGGAGCCCCTCTCCATACTGGCCGTCCCTCTAACTCCCTCTGTGAAGGAGACAAACAAAACCAACAACACAGAAGCGGAAAGACAGACATCCCACTTTGTCAGCCCCCCCCCCTCCCATCCCCCTTCTCTACTACACCCCCCCCCAGCTTTGCAGGGGGCCACATGCTGCCGCTCCTGCCATCACCTGCTGGATGGACGAGGGAATGACAGGCTAAGCAAGAAGAGCGATCTTCAATCACGGCTTCTCTCTTTTATCTATTTAGTTTAGTCCCCCCCTTCCTTTGTTGGTCTGTTTGTTTTCCCCTTCTGATATGGGTGTTACTCAACGAGCTCAAACACTCTTCCTATAGAGCCTTAGAACCTAGATCAGAGTTAGACCCCCCCCCCAGAAACCCCAACCATGTCTGTAGCTAATATCTGTGACCCTGTTTGTAGCTCATGTCTGTAGCTAATGTCTGTGACCCTGTCTGTAGCTAATGTCCGTGACCCTGTCTGAAGCTAATGTCCGTGACCCTGTCTGTAGCTCATGTCCGTGACCCTGTCTGTAGCTCATGTCTGTGACCCTGTCTGTAGTTAATGTCTGTGACCCTCTCTGTAGCTCATGTCTGTGACCCTGTCTGTAGCTAATGTCTGTGACCCTGTTTGTAGCTCATGTCTGTGACCCTGTCTGTAGTTAATGTCTGTGACCCTGTCTGTAGCTAATGTCTGTGACCCTGTCTGTAGTTAATGTCTGTGACCCTGTCTGAAGCTAATGTCTGTGACCCTGTCTGTAGCTAATGTCTGTGACCCTGTCTGTAGTTAATGTCTGTGACCCTGTCTGTAGTTAATGTCCGTGACCCTGTTTGTAGCTAATGTCTGTGACCCTGTCTGAAGCTAATGTCCGTGACCCTGTTTGTAGCTAATGTCTGTGACCCTGTCTGAAGCTAATGTCTGTGACCCTGTCTGTAGATAATGTCTGTGACCCTGTCTGTAGCTAATGTCTGTGACCCTGTCTGTAGCTAATGCCTGTGACCCTGTCTGTAGATAATGTCTGTGACCCTGTCTGTAGCTAATGTCTGTGACCCTGTCTGTAGCTAATGTCTGTGACCCTGTCTGTAGTTAATGTCCGTGACCCTGTTTGTAGCTAATGTCTGTGACCCTGTCTGAAGCTAATGTCCGTGACCCTGTTTGTAGCTAATGTCTGTGACCCTGTCTGAAGCTAATGTCTGTGACCCTGTCTGTAGCTAATGTCCGTGACCCTGTTTGTAGCTAATGTCTGTGACCCTGTCTGAAGCTAATGTCTGTGACCCTGTCTGTAGATCATGTCTGTGACCCTGTCTGTAGCTCATGTCTGTGACCCTGTTTGTAGTTAATGTCTGTGACCCTGTCTGTAGCTCATGTCTGTGACCCTGTCTGTAGCTAATGTCTGTGACCCTGTCTGTAGTTAATGTCTGTGACCCTGTCTGTAGTTAATTTCTGTGACCCTGTCTGTAGTTAATGTCTGTGACCCTGTCTGTAGCTCATGTCTGTGACCCTGTCTGTAGCTGATGTCTGTGACCCTGTTTGTAGTTAATGTCTGTGACCCTGTCTGTAGCTCATGTCTGTGACCCTGTCTGTAGCTGATGTCTGTGACCCTGTTTGTAGTTAATGTCTGTGACCCTGTCTGTAGCTCATGTCTGTGACCCTGTCTGTAGCTCATGTCTGTGACCCTGTCTGTAGCTCATGTCTGTGACCCTGTCTGTAGCTAATGTCTGTGACCCTGTTTGTAGTTAATGTCTGTGACCCTGTCTGTAGCTCATGTCTGTGACCCTGTTTGTAGTTAATGTCTGTGACCCTGTCTGTAGCTCATGTCTGTGACCCTGTCTGTAGCTAATGTCTGTGACCCTGTCTGTAGTTAATGTCTGTGACCCTGTCTGTAGCTAATGTCTGTGACCCTGTCTGTAGCTCTCTAGGCCAGTCATGAGTCCTCTAGTTGTGTCCCATTATGTCTTGCTTATGATATTGCCATTGAGAACATGTCAAAACCAGCTGTTGATCAATATATATATATACACAGTTCAATATAAAGTAAGTTATGAATAGTCCACTATTTGCTTAGTTTGAATGTTTGAGGTTAGAGGTGAAATCCAACTGAAAATACCAACATGGATCCAGGAATGTGTGAGCTTGCATATGAGACTATGTGTGTGTGTATTTCAGACGGTGTGTGTGTGTGTGTGTATTTCCGACAGTGTGTGTGTGTATACTTCAGATGGTGTGTGTGTGTGTGTGTGTGTGTGTGTGTGTGTGTGTGTGTGTGTGTGTGTGTGTATACTTCAGATGGTGTGTGTGTGTGTGTGTGTGTGTGTGTGTGTGTGTGTGTGTGTGTGTGTGTGTGTGTGTGTGTGTGTGTGTGTGTGTGTGTGTATATTTCAGACGGTGTGTGTGTATTTCAGACAGTGTGTGTGTGTGTGTGTGTATTTCAGACGGTGTGTGTGTGTATTTCAGACATTGTGTGTGTGTGTGTATTTCAGACGGTGTGTGTGTATTTCAGACAGTGTGTGTGTGTATTTCAGACGGTGTGTGTGTATTTCAGACATTGTGTGTGTGTGTGTGTATTTCAGACGGTGTGTGTGTATTTCAGACAGTGTGTGTGTGTATTTCAGACAGTGTGTGTGTGTGTGTGTGTGTGTATAGATACTGTAAATGCCTCTTCCTTGGTTACTAACGGTCACCATCCTCTTCCTCCCTCTCTCTCTCTCTCTCACTGTCTTTGTCTCCCTACAGCACCCGTAAACAAAACTACATGATGAACTTTGCCAGACAGACCGGCCTACGTCACTACTACAGCCGAAAGAGGCGGGCACTGCAGCATGCCTAACCAATGGATTTTCCCTACGACCTGCCAATCACACATATGACCGACCAACCAACCAACCAACCACATTCCTTTCTCCTGATGCCATATCACCCTGTCAAGTCCTGCCCTCCAGCCAATGGATTCCAGTCAGCCTTAGACCACACCCCTTCCCTCTCCAACCCCCCCCCTCCCCCCCCCCCCCCCCACTCTGCCAGAAAACGTGGACCATCCCATCAGTTTACGCTGCAACCAATCAGAAGCCTTCCCCACCCCCCATTGTGACTGGAAGGAAGGAGACGTGAAGGAGCAACAAAGGCGGACATTTTGTTTACTTTTAATGGACTTCCGGGTTTCTAGTTGTTTTCTAATCGTTGCCGTAGGTGGTTATTATGATATGATGATTCCCTGTTCCAGTTGCGATACGATGACGATAGTACCCACCCTGGGATTTCCCCTTATCACCCCATCCTACCCACTATCACCCCATCCTACCCACTATCACCCCATCCTACCCACTATCACCCCATCCTACGCACTATCACCCCATCCTACCCACTATCACCCCATCCTACCCACTACCACCCCATCCTACCCACTACCACCCCATCCTACCCCTTATCACCCCATCCTACCCACTATCACCCCATCCTACCCACTACCACCCCATCCTACCCCTTATCACCCCATCCTACCCACTATCACCCCATCCTACCCACTACCACCCCATCCTACCCACTATCACCCCATCCTACCCACTACCACCCCATCCTACCCACTATCACCCCATCCTACCCACTACCACCCCATCCTACCCCTTATCACCCCATCCTACCCACTATCACCCCATCCTACCCACTACCACCCCATCCTAACCACTACCACCCCATCCTACCCACTATCACCCCATCCTACCCACTATCACCCCATCCTACCCACTACCACCCCATCCTACCCACTACCACCCCATCCTACCCACTATCACCCCATCCTACCCACTTAGTCCTACTAGTACCACACTGTGAAATCATTAAGAGAAATATCACTGATGACCAGTGACATAGAGTTGGATAGAGGGCACACAGTCACAGAAGCGATAATTGGCAAAGCTAGGGGGGGGGGGGGAGCCCTGTTTCCAACTCTATGCCAGGTTGCTGGGGTGTATTCATTAGTCCGATTCCGTTGCAAAAATGTTTTACAACAAAAACCATTTACTATTTCCTCTAGGAACCAAACGGAAACAAGCGGAGCAAACAGAATGAAAATGGAGAGAGAAGCTGACTGAATCTGTCCATTAGAAACTCTTTTGGAGTAAACGGTTTCCATTGCAAAAAAATTTTGCAACAGAATCTGACTAATGAATATACCCCTGGGCTAGTTGGCAGAGCCGGAAGGAGAGGGGAACACTCAGTATCACCAGTATCTAGGAGGAAGATCATTACAGTGAAAATAGTACTGTGTTCTTGCTGTCCTGTGGGTTATTTTCGTGATGAGTCGACTGTGGCTGTGTTTAATTTTAATTTAAAAAAATTTAATTTTTACTAATTCACATTGTGTAATTTTTCGGTTGGATGATTTTTTTTTTTCTCCATGTTTATCGGATGAAGGACAGATGGATAAAGGGCAGGGTGGATGGATCCCTGCCGTCAAGGTAGATGGAAGGAAGGAACAAATCGCAAAATTAGAGAGGAAAAACACATGAGACAAAGAAGTTAAAGACCGAACAATGATTTAGTTTGTTTTCTATGTGTTGGCTCCTGAGAATACAGATATTTATGGTGAGCGGTTCTCCATGTAACCTATTTAAAAGATACACTGTGAAATCTGTGTTATTTTCTAGTGTTAAGTTATTATGCAGTTATTCAGCCTCTCTTTCTCTCGAGGCTCTCGGCCTACAACGTCTCCCTCCCCCTTCTCGTGCTGTACCCCCATCCCTCTCTCTCCCCCTTCTCGTGCTGTACCCCCATCCCTCTCTCGCCCCCTTCTCGTGCTGTACTCCCATCCCTCTCTCGCCCCCTTCTCGTGCTGTTACCCCCATCCCCTCTCTCCCCCTTCTCGTGCTGTACCCCCATCCCTCTCTCTCCCCCTTCTTGTGCTGTTACCCCATCCCTCTCTCTCCCCTTCTCGTGCTGTTACCCCCATTCCTCTCTCTCCCCCTTCTCTCTCCCCCTTCTTGTGCTGTTACCCCCATCCCTCTCCCCCTCCCGTGCTGTTACCCCCATCCCTCTCCCCCTCCCGTGCCGTTACACCCTCCTTTTCCCCCTCCCGTGCTGTTACCTCCATCCCTCTCCCCCTCCCATGCTGTTACCCCCCATCCTCCCTCTCCCCTTCCCTCCCTCTCCTGTTACCCCCATCCCTCCCTCTCCTGTTACCCCATCCCTCCCTCTCCTGTTATCCCCATCCATCCCTCTCCCCATGCTGTTACCCCCATCCCTCCCTCTGTTACCCCCATCCCTCCCTCTCCTGTTACCCCCATCCCTCCCTCTCCTGTTACTCCCCATCCCTCCCTCTCCTGTTACTCCCCATCCCTCCCTCTCCTCCCTCTCCTGTTACCCCCATCCGTCCCTCTCCTGTTACCCCCATCCCTCCCTCTCCTGTTACTCCCCATCCCTCCCTCTCCTGTTACTCCCCATCCCTCCCTCTCCTGTTACCCCCATCCGTCCCTCTCCTATTACCCTCATCCCTCCCTCTCCCCATGCTGTCACCCCCAACCCTCCCTCTCCTGTTTCCCTCCCTCTCCTGTTACCCCATCCCTCTCCTGTTACCCCATCCCTCCCTCTCCTGTTACCCCCATCCCTCCCTCTCCTGTTACCCACATCCCTCCCTCTCCTGTTACCCACATCCCTCCCTCTCCTGTTACCCCCATCCCTCCCTCTCCTGTTACCCCATCCCTCCCTCTCCTGTTACCCACATCCCTCCCTCTCCCCATGCTGTCACCCCCAACCCTCCCTCTCCTGTTACCCCCATCCCTCCCTCTCCTGTTACCCCCATCCCTCCCTCTCCTGTTACCCCCATCCCTCCCTCTCCTGTTACCCCCTTCCCTCCCTCTCCATGCCGTTACCCCCATCCCTCTCCTGTTACCCCCATCCCTCCCTCCTGTTACCCCCATCCCGCTCTTTCTCTCTGCTGATTTCTGCTCCCCGGAGATGAGGCTCCGTCAGTGTTGTTTTTTGAAGTCTACTGTGTAATATGGACCCCTTTCTCTGTAACTCCACTATAGCAATCTCCTGTACATATAAGTATATCCACTATGGGGAGACCCAGCAGCCTTATAAAAGGGAAATAAAGAACTGTCCAAACCTCAAGGGATAGTCAGTGTGTGTGTGAGTTGTGCGTATATATATATATATATTATTATAACTTAAATCACCAAATTCAAAAAGAGAAATTGCTGATTTCAACAAAAAAAGTCACAACACATAGTCCAGTTAGTGTATAAAACATTTATTTCACAATCATAAAAATATTAATTTCTCTCTATAAAAAAGGAGCCAAATGCATAATCTTCCATTGTATTTGGTTAAGAAAAAATAAAACCAAATAAATTGGTTCTCCAGGTTGATGCATGCCTCCGTTTGGTTAGACTGAGGATGCAGGAGTAAACTCATCAACCAACAAATCCCTCGTACTCCTCACGTCCTCTATAAGAACCAGCACCTATCTAAAAAAAAATATACATGATTTTAAAGTAGGCTTGTGAGTTACAGGCCCGTTAATAACAGCATAGTCATCGCCACCACGAGGGGGACCGAATTAACCGCAACACGGTGTCCTGCGTTACAGTAGTTATAGCCACAGCACGCATACGTCATGGTGTAAACAGTTCCTTTCAGTCGGAGAGGGTGTATCTGACCGCAGCCCGTCGACGCCATGCACCCCCGGGTGGACAGGGCGCTGTGGTTTCCATAGCGACCGTTGCCCGTCATGCAGAGTTCCGCGGGAGGGCACTCTGTCAGGATGAGGTCAAAGGTCTTGTTCCGGTACATGATGGGGCTGTAGTAACACAGCAGGTTGTTGTTACAATGGAGTGCTGGGAGGAGCAGGGACAGACACAGGATGGCAGATGGAGACGGGAACATCTGGGGCCTGAGAGAGAATAGACGTCTGGTGGTGAAACTACCCGTTCATGTCAGTCAGCGTTAGAGCTGTCTGGGCCGGTGGGTTACCAATCAGCATTCATTCCAATACCACTCCCAATTCTAGCCTGGTCCCAGATCTGTTGTGCTGTCTGGGCCGGTGGGTTACCAATCAGCATTCATTCCAATACCACTCCCAATTCTAGCCTGGTCCCAGATCTGTTGTGCTGTCTGGGCCGGTGGGTTACCAATCAGCATTCATTCCAATACCACTCCCAATTCTAGCCTGGTCCCAGATCTGTTGTGCTGTCTGGGCCGGTGGGTTACCAATCAGCATTCATTCCAATACCACTCCCAATTCTAGCCTGGTCCCAGATCTGTTTGTACTGTATAGCTAGCTCCTTAGGCTGTGTTTAAACAGGCAGCCTAATTCTGATCTTATTTCCACTAATACTTCTTTTACATCCCAATCACAGCAGATATTTTCTCAGAGCTGATCTGATTGGTCAAAGGGGCAATTAGTGAAAAATAGATCAGAATTGGGCTGCCTGTGTGAACGCAGCCCTAGTCAAACATTGAACCTCATCATGACATGAACAACAACTATAGGAGTTGGCCAGACAGCACAACAGATCTGGGACCAGGCTAGAATTGGGAGTGGTATTGGAATGAAACTGCTGATTGGTAACCCACCGGCCCAGACAGCACAACAGATCTGGGACCAGGCTAGAATTGGAGTGGTATTGGAATGAATGCTGATTGATAACCCACCGGCCCAGACAGCACAACAGATCTGGGACCAGGCTAGAATTGGGAGTGGTATTGGAATGAATGCTGATTGGTAACCCACCGGCCCAGACAGCACAACAGATCTGGGACCAGGCTAGAATTGGGAGTGGTATTGGAATGAAACTGCTGATTGGTAACCCACCAGCCCAGACAGCACAACAGATCTGGGACCAGGCTAGAATTGGGAGTGGTATTGGAATGAAACTGCTGATTGGTAACCCACCGGCCAGACAGCACAACAGATCTGGGACCAGGCTAGAATTGGGAGTGGTATTGGAATGAAACTGCTGATTGGTAACCCACCGGCCAGACAGCACAACAGATCTGGGACCAGGCTAGGATTGGGAGTGGTATTGGAATGAAACTGCTGATTGGTAACCCACCGGCCAGACAGCACAACAGATCTGGGACCAGGCTAGAATTGGGAGTGGTATTGGAATGAAACTGCTGATTGGTAACCCACCGTCCCAGACAGCATAACAGATCTGGGACCAGGCTAGAATTGGGAGTGGTATTGGAATGAATGCTGATTGGTAACCCACCGGCCTAATTAGTCAATTGGAACAAGAGCTTGTTGGATAGGTTGCTGACTTGCAATTAAAAAGGAAAATAGCAACTTGTCAAACAAACCAGTCATGATTGCATGAGGTTCCAGGTATATCTTAGTAAGGAACCTTCTAGTCTCAGTTTATCTAAAAGACAGGTTGAAAGCCTTGTATGTGTGCTCTCAACCACAGAAAATACTAACAGCTTGCTCATGCAATGGCAATATGTAGGATGAGGACTTACCTGCCCATTCTTCCGACTCTGGGGTTGAGAAGAATTTCAAACTGGATACAACAGGTGGCGTTGGATGGATGCCAGCTGCTCTGTATACTGTCCCAACACTTACTGCTGGTCGAACCGGAACCATCTAACCTCAAACCAAGTAACCACACCCACTGCCGACACCTGTTATTCCGATCAGGACAGACTGAACCAACAAAAAAAAAAGGGTTTTAAAGTAACTGTTCAGTGAAAATCTCCTGTTCAATACACACCCAAATAATGTTGACTGATATACTCGTATGTGGCCAAAGCATAAATTTAAAATAACATTTTTTTAAAAACACTTGCTAGGATGAGCTAGCCAATCGGTGGTCTACTCATGTGAATATTTATTAACGGATTAACGTAAATATTCAATGCAGCCCTTTTTCTCTCAATATCATGATTTCTGGGTAACAATTAAGTACCTCACTGTGATTTATTTTTGACCGTTTGAATTAAGTGACAAAAAAAATAGCTTCTTAGTAAATAGCAACTTCTCAAGGAAGAATTTAGCTAGGCATGGGTGTGGACTGAGAGAGGGAAGGGGAAACTGAAAACTGGCTCTTATTGGCAGAGGGGATTGGAACTCTTATTGGCAGAGGGGATTGGAACTCTTATTGGCAGAGGGGATTGGAACTCTTATTGGTCGAGCAACTAATTTACCACCTGGTGATGTCACGAGGCAGACCAGAACTCCAGCCTACCAAAACAGGCAGCCTTTAAAAAAATGTTTTTATTTTTTAAATCACCTCTTACACTAAAAAGGGCATTATCACAATTTGCATAGTATTATGCCAACCTAAGTGTGGAAATATATTTTTTATTTTACCTTTATTTAACCAGGCAAGTCAGTTAAGAATACAATCTTATATTCAATGACAGCCTAGGTTAACTGCCTTGTTCAGGGGCAGAATGACAGATTTGTACCTTGTCAGCTCGGGTTACTAGTCCAACGCTCTAACCACTAGGCTACCCTGCCGCCCCTCCACTCTAACCACTAGGCTACCCTGCCGCCCCTCCACTCTAACCACTAGGCTACCCTGCCGCCCCTCCACTCTAACCACTAGGCTACCCTGCCACCCCTCCACTCTAACCACTAGGCTACCCTGCCGCCCCTCCACTCTAACCACTAGGCTACCCTGCCGCCCCTCCACTCGAACCACTAGGCTACCCTGCCGCCCCTCCACTCGAACCACTAGGCTACCCTGGACACTGTGCTATCTAACCTCCAATCGAGCTTCAATGCCATACAACACTCCTTCCGTGGCCTCCAACTGCTCTTAAACGCTAGTAAAACCAAATGCATGCTTTTCAACCGATCGCTGCCTGCACCCGCTTGCCCGACTAGCATCACCACACTGGATGGTTCCGACCTTGAATATGTGGACACCTATAAGTACCTAGGTGTCTGGCTAGACTGCAAACTCTCCTTCCAGACCCATATCAAACATCTCCAATCGAAAATCAAATCAAGAGTCGGCTTTCTATTCCGCAACAAAGCCTCCTTCACTCACGCTGCCAAGCTTACCCTAGTAAAACTGACTATCCTACCGATCCTCGACTTCGGCGATGTCATCTACAAAATGGCTTCCAACACTCTTCTCAGCAAACTGGATGCAGTTTATCACAGTGCCATCCGTTTTGTCACTAAAGCACCTTATACTACCCACCACTGCGACTTGTATGCTCTAGTCGGCTGGCCCTCGCTACATATTCGTCGCCAGACCCACTGGCTCCAGGTCATCTACAAGGCCATGCTAGGCAAAGCTCCGCCTTATCTCAGTTCACTGGTCACGATGGCAACACCCATCCGTAGCACGCGCTCCAGCAGGTGTATCTCATTGAGCATCCCCAAAGCCAACACCTCATTCGGCCGCCTTTCGTTCCAGTACTCTGCTGCCTGTGACTGGAACGAATTGCAAAAATCGCTGAAGTTGGAGAATTTTATCTCCCTCACCAACTTCAAACATCAGCTATCTGAGCAGCTAACCGATCGCTGCAGCTGTACATAATCTATTGGTAAATAGCCCACCCATTTTCACCTACCTCATCCCCACAGTTTTTATTTATTTACTTTTCTGCTCTTTTGCACACAAATATCTCTACCTGTACATGATCATTTATCACTCCAGTGTTAATCTGCAATATTGTAATTATTCGCCTACCTCCTCATGCCTTTTGCACACATTGTATATAACCTGCCGCCCCATATAAAAACACAAATTAGTCATGTTTCTTTTTTACTGCACTGGTTCTTTAATTCCCCATTGTTTTGGAAGGAACATTATTTCACTCATTGTAATATTTCATAGAAACCTGGAGACACTGGACAGGTACTTCAACATGCTTTCTGTATTCACGCCATTCACCAGCTACCAAACTGAGAACTACAGCTTTTACCACACGGCAATATTGCAACATCACTAAAAACATAGATTACACTTTACGTCAGTTATTACAAATAATTGAATAAATAAGCACATTTTACACTGGAAATAAAACATCTACTAGAATAAGTGTCATCCCTTGCATGAGGGTGGGGACTGGGACTGTGGCTAACAGGCCCATCCCTTGCATGAGGGTGGGGACAGGGACTGTGGCTAACAGGCCCATCCCTTGCATGAGGGTGGGGACAGGGACTGTGGCTAACAGGCCCATCCCTTGCATGAGGGTGGGGACAGGGACTGTGGCTAACAGGCCCATCCCTTGCATGAGGGTGGGGACAGGGACTGTGGCTAACAGGCCCGTCCCCCAGTGACAAGTATGGCTGAATTCCAGACGGACCCCTAGCCACTACTCTTTAGCCACTCCTGGAGATCTGAGAGGACTTTATAGATGGAATTCATGTCGTTTTCTCCGTGTAGCAGAGCCACGGCGTCATCCTCCGCCACGTCCTCATCCTCATCTCCAGGGCATCTATCCGTCGCGGAAGAAGGAGGCTTCTCACTGTGCCCCAACGTCACTCCTAACAGACTCTTAATGTAGGTGTCAGGGGCTGGAGGCTGGTTACACTTGTCACTACAGCAACACCTAGAGAGTTTAGTTAGAGAAATGTATGGAAGTCACTCAGTATTAAAGAAATAGGCAGTGATGGAAATACATTTTTTTAAAGTAACCAAATTGTCATACTTGTGTAAAAGTATAGATACCTTATTAGAAAGTTACTCATATAACCCAGTAAAATACTACTTGGAGTAAAAGTCAAAATATATTTAGGACCAAATATTTATAAGTATCATAAATAAATGTAATTGCTAAAAAAAAGGTACTTAATTATCAAAAAGTCTAAATAATTTCAAATTCCTTCTATTATTAAGCAAAGCAGGCAGCACCATTTACTTGTTCTTAAAAATGTATATAGACAGACAGGGGCCACACTCAGACGTCATTTACAAAAGATGTGTTTGGTGAGTCTGCCAGATCAGAGGCAGAAGTGTCTGAATAAAGTGACCAGGGATTGACCATATAACTGGACAAGAAACACAGCTGTACACTCTGCTATTCAGGTGGAAGAGCATCCAGTCAGTGCGTCAGAGGAGAGGGAGGACTAGGCCTTGTATGGTTGCTGCTGTGTAAAACAAACAGCAGGGGGCAGCATTGAGCACAGATCAGAGGCAGAAGTGTTGCCTGAATAAAGTGTGTGAAATTGGACCATTTTCCTGTCCTACTAAGCATTCAAAATGTAACGACTACTTTTGGGTGTCAAGTACTTTTTACATGATTTTCTTTAGGAATGTAGTGAAAGTTGTCACAAAAAAAAAGTAAAATTTGTCACAAATATAAAATAGTAAAGTACAGATATCCCCCCCAAAAACTACTTTAAAGTATTTTTACTGAACTACTTTACACTAATGGCAATTGGCAATACATTTCACATGACATATGTAAAATCACACCGTAGACCACTCATCCTGTAGGTTTTATAGTCCAACCCTAATTTAAAAACACACCTAATTCTACTTATTAGCTGCTCAACAAGACCTTGACTAGCAGAATCAGATACACTAAATTAGGGTTGGACTGAAAACCTACAAGACAGTAGATCTCCAGGAAGAGAGTTGGGCAGCCCTGCTATCGGCAATCATAGTACAACATAATCAGAGCTCTATAATACAGGAGGGGACACACACACCATTTTGGAACCTTCAGATAGAAATATGGCATGTAGACCAAACATGACATGTAGATTGAGGAACTACGTCAGCTCTGTTTGTGACATTTCTATCCATCTGACAACTGGCTGTAAACAGGGTCACTAATGTCGATGTGAGACTGTCCCCGTGAAACTACATGTAATAAAAGTAAAGTTGTGGCTACTGAACCTGTATGTCACATTATAGCTGACCCCTCGGTAGGTCACGGCATGGGTGGAGTTACAGAGGTCAGGGGTCAAGCAGCCCTGTGCAGACAGGATGTGAGTGGAACCGAAACGCCCACTGCTAGTACCACAGCGCTCTTGCGGGAGACACTCAGTGGTGGAATCGTTACTGCAGGACCTGGGGGAAGAAAAAAAACACGGGAGAATCTCATTCGCATTTCCTTGATTCCTTAAAACCCATTGGATGAGAAGGTCAGAGAGGCGGGACTTTTTGAGAAGGAAGCAAGACGATGTGAGGAGACAAGAAATTGCAATTGAGATTCTCACCCAGGAGTGGAGTGGACAGACCCAAAATGGCAAACTCTAAACAGAATCAATAGGAAGTCTCAACTCTGAGCCATTGAAGTTGAAATTTAAAACGGTTAGGGTAGGGACGTCCCAAGGATAGCACTAACTGACCCCCCAAAAACATTTAAGAGGTAGAACCTTATGAGAGGAATCTTTGAAAGTCAAATTACTATGAAACGATGTTCTATATAAAGATCAAGCCTAGTCCTGACAAACTTTTTCAATGGAAAAATCTCCATTGAGAATGCTTTTCAGTCCCGGACTGGGTATAATCAGACTGTGACCAGTCTGGGAAACTGCTCCCCCGTGTGTGTGTGTGTGTGTGGTGGGGGGGGAGGACACCAACCTTCCTTTGTGCTGTAGTGGGCAGAAGTTACACAGCAGACTGGTACTAGGAATATGACTGCCCATGGCTGTCACAGTTAGGACTAGGAGGAGGACACCGAGGCAGGCTGCTGGAGCCAGGGCTTGGGGAGCGTCCACCCTGGAACATACAAAAAAATACATTTCTATTAAAATTTTAAACTCCTCAATATATTTCTAGTCAAATGTTTATTATAGATATGCATTTTACCACACCTCTTTTGGTATTAGTGTGGCAGTAACATGGGCACTGTTTTAATCGAGGTGGTTTGAAAACGTTTGAGCAAAACATCAACAGCCATTTAAAAAAATAAAAAAAGGAGCCACTGCTGAGCATTTGTAATGTGAGTAAAGAAGCCGGTTGTTCACCTGTGTTTTCTCTGCGATGCCATTTTCCCTGGTCCTGTGTTTATGAAACACGTCTTGGCCCGACTGTGCCTGAAGAAGAGTCGCACGCCCAGCAGGGATGTGTTCATTAGGACACATAACAGAAACCGTTTTAAAACTCTTTTTTTTTTTTTTTTTTACAAAGAGGAATGGAAATTAGTGTTCCTTATTGGACAGGTTGGAAAGTCCCGCCCTGTTTTTAATTCCATTTTTTTTTTACCGTTTGGTGCCCAATGAACACAACCCATTGGGGGGAGGGGGAGGGGGGGGTGCTGATTAGTAAGCGGAGTCAGCTGTGTCACTCAGCTATAATCAACATCTCTGTGGGTTGGATTTACATAATCAGCCATCTTAAAATCATAACATCTAAAACTTCTTCTAACAAAACAAACCAGTAATACAACTGAAAGGAGACTACATTGTTTATTGTGTGAAAAAAATATATATATAAATGTCCTGCTCTTTTTTTTAGTGGGTCTCTAAACATGTTCAAGTGTCTCTGGTACTGAAAGTAAATGTGTGACTGCAGCACTATCTACTATACAGACACCAGT
The DNA here is from genome assembly GCF_034236695.1 of Oncorhynchus nerka. Lineage (NCBI taxonomy): Eukaryota > Metazoa > Chordata > Actinopteri > Salmoniformes > Salmonidae > Oncorhynchus > Oncorhynchus nerka. The sequence continues at coordinate 9,432,497 of NC_088404.1, forward strand.
TACACCCTCTTCCTGAGGGTCAACTGGTAGCATCAAGTGAAGGTCAATGCCACATTCAAAACAACTGGGAACTGTGGGGGGAAAACAAACTCCGACTCGGTAAAATCATTTTGAACGGTCATCTAACTCTGGAATATCAGGCCTCTTTCTGAAACTCTGACTTTCCGACCTGAAGATGGCTTCATGATTTGACCTGGTATTTTTTTTTTTTTTTTGAGTTCCCTGTTGTTTTGCACGCTGCAAAAGTCACACAGCATGACACACACATCAGGGTTTCGGTCAGTTCCATTTCAGTTCAAATTCATTTAGAAAGTAAACCAAATTCTAAATCTTGAAATGCATAGAGGATGCATCCTGATTCTTCGCCATTTATTTTTTTAAGTGTTCAAATACACACTTAGGGAGAAGGGTGCAAATTGGGATGCATGCAGCTAGTCTTCTTTTTGATAAGGATGTGTGTAAAGGAAGGGAAGGCCAGTCTATGGTGTATGTATCCCTTCCAGGTAGTCATGAAGAAATCCTCAAGGAGAATTCCCTTCCAGGTAGACATGAAGAAATCCTCAAGGAGAATTCCCTTCCAGGTAGTCATGAAGAAATCCTCAAGGAGAATTCCCTTCCAGGTAGTCATGAAGAAATCCTCAAGGAGAATTCCCTTCCAGGTAGTCATGAAGAAATCCTCAAGGAGAATTCCCTTCCAGGTAGAAGTGAAGAAATCCTCAAGGAGAATTCCCTTCCAGGTAGTCATGAAGAAATCATCAAGGAGAATTCCCTTCCAGGTAGACATGAAGAAATCCTCAAGGAGAATTCCCTTCCAGGTAGACGTGAAGAAATCCTCAAGGAGAATTCCCTTCCAGGTAGTCATGAAGAAATCCTCAAGGAGAATTCCCTTCCAGGTAGAATTGAAGAAATCCTCAAGGAGAATTCCCTTCCAGGTAGTCATGAAGAAATCCTCAAGGAGAATTCCCTTCCAGGTAGAATTGAAGAAATCCTCAAGGAGAATTCCCTTCCAGGTAGTCATGAAGAAATCATCAAGGATAATTCCCTTCCAGGTAGTCATGAAGAAATCCTCAAGGAGAATTCCCTTCCAGGTAGTCATGAAGAAATCCTCAAGGAGAATTCCCTTCCAGGTAGAAGTGAAGAAATCCACAGAAGGGCAGGTGATGGGCTTGTAGGGTTAGGGTTAGAGAAAACTGTCACCGATCCACAGGGCAGGTTCTCCAGCAGCCCTAGAGCCCAATCTGTGCACGTGCCTGGGTGAAGAACAGTTTTCCCTCCATATAGAGAGGCTCCTGAACCACCCTTCCCCCCAAAAAGATGAGATCAAATCAAACAATTTAATCAAATGTGTATCTACAGTATAAATTAAGCCATTTTTACATCAACAGACTCATAAGATGTTGTGTTAGATATAATTTATAAATGCAAAAGAAAACAGCAACATGAATTAAGACAAACTAAATCATGTAAAAGTCTCTCACCATCTCTTTCCTCGTCTTCGTCTCGATCTTCATGCCCCCAGTCTTCCTCACTGTGTTGGTCACATTCACTGGGATCATGGCTGTACTGGGGAATCAGCACGTGGTGAAGCCTGTCCTGTCTGGTCACAACGTTATGAATTATTAATAATATCAAACATTTATATTATTATTTTATTATTATTATTATTGGTATTATTATTGTTATTATTGTTATTATTATTATTATTGTTATTATTATTATTATGACTATTATTATTATTATTATTATTATGACTATTATTATTATTATTATTATTACTATTATTATTATTATGACTATTGTTATTACTATTATTATTATTATTATTATTATTATTATTTTTACATAACTTTGGTACCAGGAATCGAAACCACTATCCTGACGTTGCAAACATCACATTGTACTAACTGAGCTACAGAGGACATATGTTATCCAGACCATGATACAGGAAAAAACAAGACTAGTCATCGCTTAATGCACCACTCTCAACTGACCGTTATGAAACTCACTTTATTTCCCTTCGTTTGTAAACGACCTGGAAGAGTGAAGAACAACACAAAGTGTTCGTGATGCCGTACGACACCGAGGGTGAAATAGCATGTCAAACAAAACCAACCAAGTCCTCTTACAAATGCCAAAAAATGCACTTGAACAATCAGTCATGTCGCTTCATGCTCATCCTTGAACACATTATACAGTGGGGCAAAAAAAGTATTTAGTCAGCCACCAATTGTGCAAGTTCTCCCACTTAAAAAGATGAGAGAGGCCTGTAATTTTCATCATATGTACACTTCAACTATGACAGACAAAATGAGAAAAAAAACAGAAAATCACATTGTAAGATTTTTTATGAATTTATTTGCAAATTATGGTGGAAAATAAGTATTTTGAACTGACCTGTCAAACCTGTCATACATGTATCTCTGTACCAGACCTATCATACATGTGTCTCTGTACCAGACCTATCATACTAACATACATGTATCTATGTACCAGACCTATTCATACATGTGTCTATGTACCAGACCTATCATACATGTATCTATGTACCAGACCTATCATACTAACATACATGTATCTCTGTACCAGACCTATCATACTAACATACATGTGTCTCTGTACCAGACCTATCATACTAACATACATGTATCTCTGTACCAGACCTATCATACTAACATACATGTATCTATGTACCAGACCTATCATACTAACATACATGTATCTATGTACCAGACCTATCATACTAACATACATGTATCTCTGTACCAGACCTATCATACTAACATACATGTATCTATGTACCAGACCTATCATACTAACATACATGTATCTCTGTACCAGACCTATCATACTAACATACATGTGTCTCTGTACCAGACCTATCATACTAACATACATGTATCTATGTACCAGACCTATCATACATGTGTCTATGTACCAGACCTATCATACTAACATACATGTGTCTCTGTACCAGACCTATCATACTAACATACATGTATCTATGTACCAGACCTATCATACTAACATACATGTGTCTCTGTACCAGACCTATCATACTAACATACATGTATCTATGTACCAGACCTATCATACTAACATACATGTATCTATGTACCAGACCTATCATACTAACATACATGTATCTCTGTACCAGACCTATCATACTAACATACATGTATCTCTGTACCAGACCTATCATACATGTATCTCTGTACCAGACCTATCATACTAACATACATGTATCTCTGTACCAGACCTATCATACTAACATACATGTATCTCTGTACCAGACCTATCATACATGTATCTCTGTACCAGACCTATCATACTAACATACATGTATCTATGTACCCAACCTATCATACTAACATACATGTATCTATGTACCATACCTATCTATTGTATAGGTCTATTGTAACATGTATACATGTCTAGAGGTTGGAGAAAACATCACAGGGACACAGTATAGGTGTAGGAAAACACTACTGGTAACAGTAGTATACCTCAACCTGCTTAATGGCATTCCTCAATGAGGAGAGGAGGGGGTGACTGCAGAGAAGGATCCGAGTTGAACTGCTAATACGTGTATTTACAGTAATGGGGGAAATTATAACATACCTACATTTAACTTTTAATTTATCTTTAAAGAGTATGTATTAGAGGACTTACTTTTGCATTCCACACTGAGATGTAATATATATGTAGTATATGTAGTATACACTAGGGGCGGCTGGTAGCCTAGTGGTTAGAGTGGAGGGGCGCCAGGTAGCCTAGTGGTTAGAGTGGAGGGGCGCCAGGTAGCCTAGTGGTTAGAGTGGAGGGGCGGCTGGTAGCCTAGTGGTTAGAGTGGAGGGGCGGCAGGTAGCCTAGTGGTTAGAGTGGAGGGGCGGCTGGTAGCCTAGTGGTTAGAGTGGAGGGGCGGCTGGTAGCCTAGTGGTTAGAGTGGAGGGGCGGCTGGTAGCCTAGTGGTTAGAGTGGAGGGGCGCCAGGTAGCCTAGTGGTTAGAGTGGAGGGGCGGCTGGTAGCCTAGTGGTTAGAGTGAAGGGGCGGCTGGTAGCCTGGTGGTTAGAGTGGAGGGTGGCTGGTAGCCTAGTGGTTAGAGTGGAGGGGCGGCTGGTAGCCTAGTGGTTAGAGGGGAGGGGCGGCAGGTAGTCTAGTGGTTAGAGTGGAGGGGGCAGGTAGCCTAGTGGTTAGAGTGGAGGGGCGGCAGGGTAGCCTAGTGGTTAGAGTGGAGGGGGGGCAGGTAGCCTAGTGGTTAGAGTGGAGGGGCGGCTGGTAGCCTAGTGGTTAGAGTGGAGGGGGGGCAGGTAGCCTAGTGGTTAGAGGGGAAGGGCGGCTGGTAGCCTAGTGGTTAGAGTGGAGGGGCGGCAGGTAGCCTAGTGGTTAGAGTGGAGGGACGGCTGGTAGCCTGGCTGGCTGGCAGATCTGGAAGAGTCTGGTTGACTGGCAGATCTGGAAGAATCTGGTTGACTGGCAGATCTGGAAGATCATGGCTGACTGTCGGATCTAGCTGCTCTGGCTGCTCCATGCAGACTGACAGCTCTGGCTGCTCCATGCAGGCTGAAGAGCTCTGGCTGCTCCATGTAGGCTGACAGCTCTGGCTGCTCCATGTAGACTGGCAGCTCTGGCTGCTCCATGCAGATTGGCAGCTCTGGCTGCTCCATGCAGATTGGCAGCTCTGGCTGCTCCATGCAGACTGGCAGCTCTGGCTGCTCCATGCAGATTGGCAGCTCTGGCTGCTCCATGCAGATTGGCAGCTCTGGCTGCTCCATGCAGATTGGCAGCTCTGGCTGCTCCATGCAGACTGGCAGCTCTGGCTGCTCCATGCAGACTGACAGCTCTGGCTGCTCCATGCAGACTGACAGCTCTGGCTGCTCCATGCAGACTGGCAGCTCTGGCTGCTCCATGCAGGCTGACAGCTCTGGCTGCTCCATGCAGGCTGACAGCTCTGGCTGCTCCATGCAGGCTGACAGCTCTGGCTGCTCCATGCAGACTGGCAGCTCTGGCTGCTCCATGCAGACTGGCAGCTCAGGCTGCTCCGAACAGGCAGGAGGCTCCGGCAGCGCTGTAGAGGAGGAAGGCTCTGGAAGCGCTGAACAGGCGGGAGACTCCAACAGCGCAGGAGAGGAGGAAAGCGCTGGCTGCGCTGAACAGGCAGGAGGTTCTGGCAGCGCAGGAGAGGAGAAAGGCTCTGGCTGCGCTAAACAGGCGGGAGACTCCAGCAGCGCTGTAGAGGAGGAAGGCTCTGGCTGCGCTGAACAGGCGGGAGGCTCCGGCAGCGCTGTAGAGGAGAAAGGCTCTGGCTACGCTAAACAGGCGGGAGACTCCAGCAGCGCAGGAGAGGAGAAAAGTGCTGGCTGCGCTGAACAGGCGAGGCGCACTGAAGGCCTGGTGCGTGGTGCCGGAACTGGTGGTACTGGATCGAGGACACGCACAGGCAGCCTGGTGCGGGGAGTTGCTACCGGAGGACTGGAGTGTGGAGGTGGCACAGGATGGGCTAGACCATGAAGGCGTACTGGAGATCTTGAGAGCAGTGTTGGCACAGGACGTGCAAGGCTAGGGATGTGCACAGGAGGCCTGGTGCGTGAGGCTGGCACCAACTTCACCAGCCGACTGACACGCACCTCAGGACGAGTATGGAGCGCTAACCCAGGTGCCATCAAACCCCCGACACGTTCCGTCGGGCAAATTCCATGCAAAAAGCACCAACACAGCAACTCCCTCATTTCTCTCTCTTCCAATGTCCCCATTAACTCCTTCACAGTCTCTGTTTCGCTCACCTCCAACACCGGCTCTGGTTCTGGTCTCCTCCTTGGCTCCTCACGATAAACAGGGAGAGTTGGCTCAGGTCTGACTCCTGACTCTGCCACACTTTCCCTGAGCCACCCCCCAAGAAATTTTTGGGGCTGATTCTCAGGCTTCCATCCGCTACGCCGTGCTGCCTCCTCATACCTGCGCCTCTCAGTTTTCTCCGCCTCCAGTTCTTCCTTGGGGCGGCGATATTCTCCAGGCTGAGCCCAGGGTCCTTTACCGTCCAGTTCTTCCTCCCATGTCCATTTCTCCAGGTGGTGCAGCCTCTCCCACTGCAGCTGCTGCTGCTCCTGCTGCTGCTGCCTCTGTTGCCTCTCCTGTGGCTCCTGCCTGTTAACACGCTGCTTGGTCCGTTGGTGGTGGGTGATTCTGTAACGGTTTTCTAGGTGTGGTGAAGGAGAGTCGAACCAAAACGCAGCGTGTAGATTGCGATCCATGTTTATTCAAACAAACGTAAACACGAAATAACACAAACACTAAAAAAACAATAAACGTAACGAAAACCGAAACAGCCCTATCTGGTGCAAACACTAAGACAGGAACAATCACCCACAAAATACACAGTGAAACCCAGGCTACCTAAAAATGGTTCCCAATCAGAGACAACGAGAATCACCTGACTCTGATTGAGAACCGCCTCAGGCAGCCAAGCCTACTCTAGACACCCCTACTCAGCCGCAATCCCAATACCTACTAAACCCCAGTACAAAACACACCACAACACAATAAACCCATGTCACACCCTGGCCTGAACAAATAATTAAAGAAAACACAAAATACTAAGACCAAGGCGTGACATGGTTAGAGTGGAGGGGCGGCAGGTAGCCTAGTGGTTAGAGTGGAGGGGCGGCAGGTAGCCTAGAGGTTAGAGTGGAGGGGCGGCAGGTAGCCTAGTGGTTAGAGTGGAGGGGCGGCAGGTAGCCTAGTGGTAAGAGTGGAGGGGTGGCAGGTAGCCTAGTGGTTAGAGTGGAGGGGCGGCAGGTAGCCTAGTGGTTAGAGAGGAGGGGCGGCAGGTAGCCTAATGGTTAGAGTGGAGGGGCGGCAGGTAGCCTAGTGGTTAGAGCGGAGGGGCGGCAGGGTAGCCTAGTGGTTAGAGAGGAGGGGCGGCAGGTAGCCTAGTGGTTAGAGCGGAGGGGCGGCAGGTAGCCTAGTGGTTAGAGAGGAGGGGCGGCAGGTAGCCTAGTGGTTAGAGCGGAGGGGCGGCAGGGTAGCCTAGTGGTTAGAGAGGAGGGGCGGCAGGTAGCCTAGTGGTTAGAGTGGAGGGGCGGCAGGTTGGTGTTGGAGTGTTGGACTAGTAACTGGAAGATTGCAAGATTGAATCGCCGAACTGACAAGGTAAAAATCTGTCGTTCTGCCCCTGAACAAGGCAGTTAACCCACTGTTCCTAGGCCGTCATTGAAAATAAGATTTTGTTCTTAACTGACTTGCCTAGTAAAATAAAAATGAATATTGAATAGAGTAAGCTATTCTGGGGAAGCTATACAGTACAGAAAGACTCACAAATATGTTTTCTGTTAAAGTATTCATGCAAATAGCCTACATAATGAGAGCTGTAGTAAGTAGTCTTCTCTACGTCTGTTCACTATTGTTATGTTTATTTCATTCCACTAGAGGGCCTGGTTGCACCCCAAAGAGAGAGTTAAGCTTTCCTCATGAACCAAAAGTGACTCGACTGTAAATATCACATTAGACGTCCATTACGCGCGACCGTGAAGACGAGCTCTTTTTGTCGAGGAGAGCGCGCATTCGAGCACTTTGTTTATTATCGGCGACGCCACGGCGGGGAGCTATGATTAGAATTAGCACATCCGGGGAACCGATCCAGAAACGCTTCTATAGTTTGACTTGATGATTGACACAGCGTCGTCTACGGCGCATACCTTCATACCTTCGCCCTGACAGGTAGTCGACTGTGCTGTGACAATGTCGGAGGTCTGACGGTAAGACTCTCACATAAATAACGATATACATTTCACACAATTATGTTTCTTAAACATTTTTTTACGTTTTTTAAGGAGTTAAAAAAAAAAATACTATTGAAACTTGAGGCATAAATATTATTTTCCTGGAATATTATTTTTGGCGGTCAGAAATATGATCTGTGCCTTCTTTTATCTTGACTGTAAAGTATAACAAACGTATGATTGTGTTATTGTTAAATATAGATCAGGCTGATCCAAATGTCCCTCTCTGTGGTCAATTAAAACATGTAAATAGTGGTGTCTTCAAAATAATGGTTTTGAACTTTATTCTAGCCTACAGTCTCAAAGAAATGTCTGTCTGAAATGGGCTCTGGTAAAATGTCCTGTTAACTTTTTGAAAAGTCTGTCAATTATTAGACTAACTGAAATGATGGTTTAGTAATATTGTCCGTTTCTGCTGCAGAAGTAGGCTACAGACAAAAAAAATGACTCTTTGGGGGGGGGAATACTTAGGTGTAGAGTGTATCTGTGTCAAACAATTGTGAAGACAACTGATAACACAGTACAACAAGTGTGTCACGACATGTTATACTACTAGCTCTGTAGTCTTTACAAAAAAAAATATTGCAGTTAAAAATATTGCAGTTTTGAAACTGCAGTAAAGTGCAGTAACTGCCTGTGGTATTTTGGACTAATAGTAATTACAGAATAACCGCACTGCAACTGCAGTAAAACACTGCAACTGCAGTAAAACACTGCAAAATTACTGTAGTAAATAAAACCAAATAGTGTTATTTTTGATGCAGCGTACTGAATTTATACTTCATTTTACTGCAGTTATACTTCATTGTACTGCAGTTATACTTCATTGTACTGCAGTTATACTTCATTGTACTGAAGTTATATTGCATTGTATTGCAATTATACTTCATTGTACTGCAGTTATACTTCATTGTACTGCAATTATACTTCATTGTACTGAAGTTATATTTCATTGTACTGCAGTTATACTTCATTGTACTGCAGTTATACTTCATTGTACTGCAGTTATACTTAATTGTACTGCAGTTATACTTCATTGTACTGAAGTTATACTTCATTGTACTGCAGTTATACTTCATTGTACTGAAGTTATATTTCATTGTACTGCAGTTATACTTCATTGTACTGAAGTTATATTTCATTGTACTGCAGTTATACTTCATTGTACTGAAGTTATATTTCATTGTACTGCAGTTATACTTCATTGTACTGAAGTTATACTTCATTGTACTGCAGTTATACTTCATTGTACTGCAGTTATACTTCATTGTACTGCAGTTATATTTCATTGTACTGCAGTTATACTTCATTGTACTGCAGTTATACTGCACTCTGATTGCCATCTTTGTTTTTTTGTTCAGCTATTTGGCAAATGTCATACTACATATTTGGATTGGCAGTATTTACAATACCCTCTTTGATGACACCATGACTTCAACATGCCACAGAGTGAACACAGAGTCCACTGAGTTGTGGTATCTGATTTGTATTTGTTTTGTATTTAGGGTTTTACCCACCTATTGTTTGTTTTTTACCACAACATCCCACAGTTCCACATGCCATGGCCTGAACTGAGTACACTGATTGGTCATTGAGTTGTGAAGTCTGACAGACAGACAGGAAGGAGTTGCATGTCTTTACTTTAGTACCCAATGAATCCTTCTGATTATGGATTATGACTCACAGAGACAAGAAGACAACTTTTTCCCAGCGTGCCTCATGGAACGATACCAGGAAGACTTAGCTGGTCTGGACCCTGTCTTTCTAGAGGAGGAGGAATGGGATCTGTACAACTCCCTCTCGGCTCTGTCCCTGCCCAGTCCCCAACCCCGCTCCCCTCTCTGGTCCCAGGGCGGAGGCAATGAGAGCTCCGATGACCCTACCACCCAGGGGGTGGGTGGAGGGGTCCCCAGCCCAAATTCCTACCTGAGACCCAGGTATGTTGAATGGTTTTAATATCCTCCTGTCATGGACAAGGCCAGCAGGTTGCCCTAGTGGTTAGGGGCGTTGGGCCAGTAACCGAAAGGCCACTTGTTGAAATCCCATATAATCCCTGTCAAATAAACTTCATGAAATAAATCATAAAACACTTCTTTTTTTTCCTTTCTCTCGAACATATACAGGACGCAGGAGACAGAGGTCCTCCTGAGAGGAGCAGCCCTCCTGCCTCCTCCAGTACCCCCTCGGAGGAGAACCTCCAGTGCTGCTCTGCTGACTAATGCTCAGAAGAGGTTCTCCTGTGATCTGACTGTACCCGCTATCAGACTGAACCGCTTTAATACAGCCACATATAGTCATGTGAGTATCACTGTGTTGGCCCTAGGTTTTCTAACCTCAAGAGGGTCTTTAAATAAAAGTTAAATATATTTTTTAAAAAGTAGCGTTCTGGGCGATGGGGATTTAGTTCACTGGAAACAAAGATATCTATGTTGAGATGGAGGAAAGATGTTAAAGGCCCAATGCAGCCATTTAAAATGAAAATATCTCAATATCAAATCATTTCTGGGTAACAATGAAGTACCTTTACTGTGATTATTTTCAAATAAAATTGTTTAAAAAAAAAATGTTAAAAAAGGAAACCAAAAAAGTTTCTTAGCCAAAAAAGAGTAATTTCTCAAGCAAGAATTTTGCTAGGACTGTCTGGGAGTGGTCTGAGTAGGAAGGGGAAAATTTAAAACTATCTGTTATTGGCAGAGAGGTTTGGAACTATCTCTCTTATTGGTCTATTAAAACTCCATCCATCCAAACAGGCTGAAATTTCAGGCATTCTTTTCACACAGCTCCTACACTAAAAAAGCACAATTCACAATTTCACAGAATTATTCCAAACTCAATAGTTTAGAAATAAATATAAAACACGGGGAAAATCACATTTTATGACTACATTGGACCTTTAACAGTAAGTGTTATTTGAGTTAAATGCGGTTTTAATTTTTTAATTTTGTCGTGGGTTCGATTCCTGTTGGGGTCACATACTAAAAATGTATGCCCTCACTGTATACTGTAAGTCGCTTTGGATAAATGCTTTGAATAAAAGCTTCTACTGAGTTGGATATACGGTATTGTATATTTTTAGCTGGATACCTGGAGCATCAAACTGATAGACACTCCACAAGGAAGCACCAAACAACTGGCTTCTCTCTGCATGTTGACGTCCAAGTAAGAAACTGCACATCCCTTTCACATGTTTCAATATCAATCCAATGAACTGAGTCGTTTTTTTAAAAAACATTCAAGATGAGACACGAACCATGGAAACGTCTTTGCGTTTGCCACTCTTTCAAAGTTTCTCCTTGAGAAACGCAGAAATGATCCCATAGCCGTTGTACTTTCATAAAAATAAAAGAAGAAAACGTTCCTAAAGGTCTCTCCGTCTCTCTCTGTCTCTCTCCCTCTCTCCGTCTCTCTCCGTCAGACTGTTGTCTAGGTACCCCCACACTGACCAGGTGTCTAACTCAGGGGTGGTGTGGGGGCGTGTGTCACCTATCCACCCTTCCTTACTGCAGGAGGCTGAGATCACCGTCAATGTGTCAACTCCCTGGGTCCTTCACCAATTACCCATTCCCACCATGTGTAAGTAAGACACACAGCTAACACATATGTATACCGCTGTAACGTGTGGTAGCTAAGCTACAATTATATTGCCACGTAATTATGGCAACTTCATTTCTGTTCACGTTTAAGTGTATCGGCAATCACATTGTCTAAAAGGATATGTGAGATGTAATGGTTTATTCCCAGACGTATTGCTGTATTTTTCATCGTTTGTTACGTTAAAGTGTCTTTAGAAAAAGGGAGATAGGTTTGAATATGCTTCTACACCTGCATTGCTTGCTGTTTGGTGTTTCTGGCTGGGTTTCTGTACAGCACTTTGAGATATCAGCTGATGTAAAAAGGGCTTTATAAATACATTTGATTTGATTTTAATTTGACATACATACATACATTTTTTGGGGACTGTGACTAGAGTTGTTGTTGACCTTGACCACCTTGTTGACCTTGACCACCTTGTTGACCTTGACCACCTTGTTGACCTTGACCACCTTGTTGGCCTTGACCACCTTGTTGGCCTTGACCCCTTGTTGACCTTGACCACCTTTTGTTGGCCTTGACCCCTTGTTGACCCTGACCACCTTGTTGACCCTGACCACCTTGTTGACCCTGACCACCTTGTTGACCTTGACCACCTTGTTGACCTTGACCCCTTGTTGACCTTGACCACCTTGTTGACCTTGACCACCTTGTTGGCGTTGACCCCTTGTTGACCTTGACCACCTTGTTGGCCTTGACCCCTTGTTGACCTTGACCACCTTGTTCTCTCTCCTCCAGTGAACAAAACAGTCCAGACCCTGATAGATGAGATCTTGCTGCTTCTGGAACAGACTAACCCAAGAGACAGTGGATACTATGGATACTACCTCCTGAAGTTGTGTGATTCTGAAGAGTACCTCAGGAAGTAAGTATACCGCTCCGCAAACCTAACTCCAACCAATCACCATTCCCTAGCCTCCCTGCGTTCATTCCCCTTCAAGGCTGGTTATACAGCTGGTCTATCGACACGACACGTCTGTAGACTGTTGCCGCCGTGACATCGTGAACATTCTGTTGTCGCCGTGACATCGTGAACATTCTGTTGTCGCCGTGACATCGTGAACATTCTGTTGTCGCCGTGACATCGTGAACATTCTGTTGTCGCCGTGACATCGTGAACATTCTGTTGTCGCCGTGACATCGTGAACATTCTGTTGTCGTCCGACATCGTTATGAAAATAGAATAGACACAGAAACGACAGGCTGCATTAACAGCCTGGTGGTCAAAATATCATAGCTGGTGTATTTTAACAGCAGCTCATCCTTTTAAACATGAATTTACTAGATGTCAATCTCGCAACAACTCAAATAAACTTTCTAGACAATGTTTTGATCCATTTCAAGCTTGTTAGCTACCTACATAGCTAGCTGGCTAGCCAGTTCAAATAAGGACCATATCATAGCTGACAATGTCTTAACTTTACCAAATTTGTATTTATTATTAGAGGAAAATAAACTCACAACACGATAATTATTTACAAGTTAATGTCGAGCTAACAGAAAATATCTTATGGTTGTGAGTGTGACGAAATAAAAGCAGTGCATTCTGCTGGAGAATCGTATACGTTTTTTTGTTTTTGTCAGTGAGGTAACCATGACAAAGGAGACAGATCTGTCCCGTCTATAGACGTTCCACCGGAGTATAAAAATGTAAATGTGGTTTTGACCAGCCGGCATTTGTAGCGTTCTAATTGTCTCGATATTGTCATTTATAAACCAGCCTTTACCCTCTCTAGCCCTCAGGCAACGCTACCCTCCTGGCCTTGACCTATTTCCAAGTGAGAGGACAAGCCCTCTTTGTTTGGTATCTCTCCCTGCACAATAACGCTTCAGCTGATATTACTTCCTGTGTGATATTCTTCCTGTCTGCTGTTACTGTGTGATATTCGTTGTCTGCCGTTACTTCCTGTGTGATATTCTTCATGTCTACTGTTACTGTGTGATATTCGTTGTCTGCTCTTACTTCCTGTGTGATAGTCTTCATGTCTGTTTTTACTTCCTGTGTGATAGTCTTCCTGTCTGCTGTTACTTCCTGTGTAATATTCTTCATGTCTGCTGTTACTTCCTGTGTGATATTCTTCATGTCTGCTGTTACTTCCTGTGTGATATTCTTCCTGTCTGCTGTTACTTCCTATGTGATAGTCTTCCTGTCTGCTGCTACTTCCTGTGTAATATTCTTCATGTATGCTGTTACTTCCTGTGTGATATTCTTCATATCTGCTGTTACTGTGTGATAGTCTTCCTGTCTGCTGTTACTTCCTGTGTAATAATCTTCATGTCTGCTGTTACTTCCTGTGTGATAGTCTTCATGTCTGCTGTTACTTCCTGTGTGATAGTCTTCCTGTCTGCTGTTACTTCCTGTGTAATATTCTTCATGTCTGCTGTTACTTCCTGTGTGATATTATTCCTGTCTGCTGTTACTTCCTGTGTAAAATTCTTCATGTCTGCTGTTACTTCCTGTGTGATATTCTTCATGTCTGCTGTTACTTCCTGTGTGATATTCTTCATGTCTGCTGTTACTTCCTGTGTGATATTCTTCATGTCTGCTGTTACTTCCTGTGTAATATTCTTCATGTCTGCTGTTACTTCCTGTGTGATATTCTTTATGTCTGCTGTTACTTCCTGTGTAATATTCTTCATTTCTGCTGTTACTTCCTGTGTGATATTCTTCATGTCTGCTGTTACTGTGTAATATTCTTCATGTCTGCTGTTACTTCCTGTGTAATAATCTTCATGTCTGCTGTTACTTCCTGTGTGATAGTCTTCCTGTCTGCTGTTACTTCCTGTGTGATATTCTTCCTGTCTGCTGTTACTTCCTGTGTGATATTCTTCCTGTCTGCTGTTACTTCCTGTGTGATATTCTTCCTGTCTGCTGTTACTTCCTGTGTAATATTCTTCATGTCTGCTGTTACTTCCTGTGTAATATTCTTCATGTCTGCTGTTACTTCCTGTGTGATATTCTTCATGTCTGCTGTTACTTCCTGTGTAATATTCTTCATTCCTGCTGTTACTTCCTGTGTGATATTCTTCCTGTCTGCTGTTACTTCCTGTGTGATATTCTTCCTGTCTGCTGTTACTTCCTGTGTAATATTCTTCATGTCTGCTGTTACTTCCTGTGTAATATTCTTCATGTCTGCTGTTACTTCCTGTGTGATATTCTTCATGTCTGCTGTTACTGTCTAATATTCTTCATGTCTGCTGTTACTGTGTAATATTCTTCCTGTCTGCTGTTACTTCCTGTGTGATATTCTTCCTGTCTGCTGTTACTTCCTGTGTGATATTCTTCATGTCTGCTGTTACTTCCTGTGTAATAATCTTCATGTCTGCTGTTACTTCCTGTGTGATAGTCTTCCTGTCTGCTGTTACTTCCTGTGTGATAGTCTTCCTGTCTGCTGTTACTTCCTGTGTAATAATCTTCATGTCTGCTGTTACTTCCTGTGTGATAGTCTTCCTGTCTGCTGTTACTTCATGTGTAATATTCTTCATGTCTGCTGTTACTTCCTGTGTGATATTCTTCCTGTCTGCTGTTACTTCCTGTGTGATAGTCTTCCTGTCTGCTGTTACTTCCTGTGTGATAGTCTTCCTGTCTGCTGTTACTTCCTGTGTAATAATCTTCATGTCTGCTGTTACTTCCTGTGTGATAGTCTTCCTGTCTGCTGTTACTTCCTGTGTAATATTCTTCATGTCTGCTGTTACTTCCTGTGTGATATTCTTCCTGTCTGCTGTTACTTCCTGTGTGATAGTCTTCCTGTCTGCTGTTACTTCCTGTGTAATAATCTTCATGTCTGCTGTTACTTCCTGTGTTATAGTCTTCCTGTCTGCTGTTACTTCCTGTGTGATAGTCTTCCTGTCTACTGTTACTTCCTGTGTGATAGTCTTCCTGTCTGCTGTTACTTCCTGTGTGATAGTCTTCCTGTCTGCTGTTACTTCCTGTGTAATAATCTTCATGTCTGCTGTTACTTCCTGTGTGATATTCTTCCTGTCTGCTGTTACTTCCTGTGTGATATTCTTCATGTCTGCTGTTACTTCCTGTGTAATATTCTTCATGTCTGCTGTTACTTCCTGTGTGATATTCTTCATGTCTGCTGTTACTTCCTGTGTAATATTCTTCATTTCTGCTGTTACTTCCTGTGTGATATTCTTCCTGTCTGCTGTTACTTCCTGTGTGATATTCTTCATGTCTGCTGTTACTTCCTGTGTAATATTCTTCATTTCTGCTGTTACTTCCTGTGTGATATTCTTCCTGTCTGCTGTTACTTCCTGTGTGATATTCTTCATGTCTGCTGTTACTGTGTGATAGTCTTCCTGTCTGCTGTTACTGTGTGATAGTCTTCCTGTCTGCTGTTACTGTGTGATAGTCTTCCTGTCTGCTGTTACTTCCTGTGTGATATTCTTCCTGTCTGCTGTTACTGTGTGATATTCTTCATGTCTGCTGTTACTGTGTCTTCCTGTACGTTTCCTGTTCTTAATGCCTTTACCTTGTTGTATTCCTCAGTGAGGAGATGCTGGGTATGCACGGGAGCATCCAGGACTATCATAAGTGTTCCCTGGAGGTCCCTCTCAGATTACTACAGGTTAACACACTACAGAATCTGTTGGCAAGGGACGTAAGTAGTTCATAATACCAATAATAATACACACCACTTCATCTGTGCCATCACTCATTCATATATCTTTATGTACATATTCTTTATCCCCTTACACGTGTGTGTATAAGACAGTAGTTTTGGAATTGTTAGTTAGATTACTCGTTGGTTATTACTGCATTGTCGGAACTAGAAGCACAAGCATTTCGCTACACTCGCATTAACATCTGCTAACCATGTGTATGTGACAAATAACATTTGATTTGATTTGATCAGATGATTTGATCAAGTACAATACATTACATTTTAGTAGGGTGTATGTGATCATGCCATTGCAAGTGTGTGCACAGGCACCAACTAAGATATACAGGACTAAAGGTTTCACACGGCTTTCTTTTGAGTGTTGCATTCCCACCCAAACGGTCAATCAGTAGAACATTAACCAAGGAGAGACAGACTTCAGGGCTCTGTCTTCAAATTGCTCATGTTGCAATGGTCTCCTTCTAACTACCGGCTCTTGGCTGGCTTCTAGCCAGGACGCTTCCCTTCAGGGGGGGGCTGGTGTGTGTGAGAGAGTGAGAGAGGGAGGGAGGGAGGGAGGGGGCTGGTGTGTGTGAGAGAGTGAGAAAGAGACAGAGAGAGAGACAGAGAGAGTGTGGGCTGGTGTGTGTGAGAGAGTGAGAAAGAGACAGAGAGAGAGACAGAGAGAGTGAATGAGTGAGTGAGGGCTGGTGTGTGAGAGAGACAGAGAGAGTGAATGAGTGAGTGAGGGCTGGTGTCACTGTGAAAACCTCCACCCTGATTCCTAGACTTTGCTCTGTTTACCTCCGCGTCACACCTGGCATTTAGAAGCTATAAGCAAATGGAACGTTCATACTTTAAAGGTGCATTCTGCAATAGTTTCTTCTGTTCAATGTTTTAAAAATGTGGTGGGGTTTGCCAAATTACAGATTGTGGCTTTAAAGATGTCATTGGAGGCAGACTCATAAAAACTTGGCCTGCCTAAACATAATTAAGTTTTTGGTAGATTTGATTTATTGATCTGATTTTAATACCTGGTGTATTTATTTGACATGTTTGTGTATTCCTGGTTGCTATGTAGTAAATCTACTGTGTTCCTTCCGGAAGGTTGAGGACGACAGAGCTCAGTGTCACCTGTACCAACTCCTTGGCTCTGCTTGTGTCTTCAACACATCAAGGTACAATGCAGACTTGACGTTCCGCTCTATATCATTATGCTGTTGTCTCTTAGGGCACAAAATGACTGACTCAGCCCAAAATACTATTGATTATCGATGATCTAAAACACTATAGAGAGTCTTATTTATGCAAAGTCTCCACCTTTCACTTTATGAGGAGGGCACTGAAACATGTCAGAGTTTATTAACTTTGTTTCCATTGAACAAATAAAGGCATTTTAAGTCATTATCTTTTTGATACACTGTGTTTATTGTTCTCTCTCTGTCTCCCTCTCTCTTTTTTCTCTCTCTCTCTCTCTCTCGCAATCGGCCTCTCTCTGTCTCTGTCTCTCCCTCTCTCTCCCTCTCTCTCTCTCTCTCTCTCTCTCCCTCTCTCTCTCTCTCTCTCTCTCTCTCACAATCTGTCTCTCTCTCTCTCTCTCTCACTCTGTCACTCTCTCCCTCTCTCGCTCCCTCTCTCCCTCTCCCTCTCTCATTCTCTCTCCCTTTCTCTCGCTCTCTCTCTCTCTCCCTCTCTCCCTCTCCCTCTCTCACCCTGTCACTCTGTCACTCTCTCTCCCTATCTCACTCTGTCACTCTGTCACTCTCTCTCTCCCTCTCACTCTGTCACTCTGTCACTCTCTCTCTCCCTCTCTCACTCTGTCACTCTCTCCCTCTCTCACTCTCCCTCACTCTCTCTCTCTCTCTCTCTCTCTCTGTCTCTCACTCTCCCTCTCTCTCCCTCTCTCTCTCTCTCTCTCTCTCTCACAATCTGTCTCTCTCTCACAATCTGTCACTCTCGCTCCCTCTCTCCCTCTCCCTCTCTCATTCTCTCTCCCTTTCTCTCATTCTCTCTCCCTTTCTCTCGCTCTCTCTCTCTCCTCTCTCTCTCTCACTCTGTCACTCTGTCACTCTCTCTCTCCCTCTCTCCCTCTCTCACTCTGTCACTGTCCCTCTCTCACTCTCCCTCACTCTCTCTCTCTCTCTCTCTCTCTCTCTCTCTTTTTCTCCCTCTCTCTCAGGTTGAGCCTCCAAGAGAAGCTGAGTTGCTATAACAAGGAGGTTAACAAACTGATGAGGAGCAAGGTTAGTGGTTGGTTACAGTATATCCTGGGTTCAAATAGTATTGGTTCTCCTTGAGCCTTGACTCCAGTCATTCTAGGTTTTTGGAAAGTGAATTGTGGATTGTTTGACTGGTGCAAACTTGAAACCCCGCCCATCCGGCACTTCAGGGCTGGCTAAATCAAAGCTAGCTTCAGCTTCAGTTAGCTTCACATTCCAGCTCAGGCTTCGTCCGTACCAATGCAGTGGATATAATTCGTCCTCCTGCTGCTAACTCTGGCTTGTTAACTTCTTGCGTCGAGCCATCCCGGATCCGGGATCGTGAATACAGCCTCAAGCTCATTACCATAATGCAACGTTAACTATTCATGAAAATCGCAAATGAAATGAAATAAATATGCTAGCTCTCAAGCTTAGCCTTTTGTTAACAAAAACCAGAAAAGCATTCAAATAAAATCATTTACCTTTGAAGAACTTCTGATTTTTTTTCAATGAGGAGACTCTCAGTATGATAGCAAATGTTCAGTTTTTCCTGAAAGATTATTTGTTTATTAGTAATCGCTCCATTTTGTGCGTCACGTTTAGCTAAGAAAAAAACCTGTATCCAGGATTGTATAAATCTATCCGCAAGCTCATTAGCATAACACAACGTTAACTATTCATGAAAATCGCAAATGAAATGAAATCAATATGCTAGCTCTCAAGCTTAGCCTTTTGTTAACAACACTGTCATCTCAGATTTTCAAAAATATGCTTCTCAACCATAGCAAAACAAGCATTTGTGTAACAGTATTGATAGCTATTGATAGCTAGCGTTAGCATTTAGCGTTAGCATTCAGCAGGCAACATTTTAACAAAAACCAGAAAACCATTCAAATAAAATAATTTACCTTTGAAGAACTTCGGATGTTTTCAATGAGAAGACTCTCAGTTAGATAGCAAATGTTCAGTTTTTCCTGAAAGATTATTTGTGCAGGAGAAATCGGTCCATTTTGTGCGTCACGTTTAGCTAAGACAAAAACCTGTATCCAGGATTGTGTAAATCTATCCGCAAGCTCATTAGCATAACACAACGTTAACTATTCATGAAAATCGCAAATGAAATGAAATCAATATGCTAGCTCTCAAGCTTAGCCTTTTGTTAACAACACTGTCATCTCAGATTTTCAAAAATATGCTTCTCAACCATAGCAAAACAAGCATTTGTGTAACAGTATTGATAGCTATTGATAGCTAGCGTTAGCATTTAGCGTTAGCATTCAGCAGGCAACATTTTCAAAAAAAACAGAAAACCATTCAAATAAAATCATTTACCTTTGAAGAACTTCGGATGTTTTCAATGAGGAGACTCTCAGTTAGATAGCAAATGTTCAGTTTTTCCTGAAAGATTATTTGTGCAGGAGAAATCGGTCCGTTTTCTTCGTCATGTTTGGCTACCAAAAAAAAACGAAAATTCATTCGTCAAAACGCCAAACTTTTTTCCAAACTAACTCCATAATATCGACTGAAACATGGTAAACGTTGTTTAGAATCAATCCTCAACGTGTTTTTCACATATCTCTTCGATGATATATCGTTCGTGGAAGTGTGCGTTCTCCTCTGAATCTCAATGGAAAATGCCTCCAGTTGAAGATTACGCACCAATTTAGACAAAGGACACCGGGCGGACCCCTGGCAAATGTAGTCTCTTATGGCCAATCTTCCAATGATATGCCTACAAATACGTCACAATGCTGCAGACATCTTGGGCAAACGGCAGAAAGCTTAGGCTCGTTCATGGCACATTCACAGCCATATAAGGAGACAATGGAAAACAGAGCCTCAAAAATTCTGCTAATTTCCTGTTTGAGGTTTCATCTTGGTTTCGCCTGTAGCATGAGTTCTGTGGCACTCACAGATAATATCTTTGCAGTTTTGGAAACGTCAGAGTGTTTTCTTTCCAAAGCTGCCAATTATATGCATAGTCGAGCATCTTTTCGTGACAAAATATTACGCTTAAAACGGGCACGTTTTTTTTTATCCAATAATGAAATAGCGCCCCCATAGGTTGAAGAGGTTAACTGTATGTCACACCTGGCTAGTCGGACAACAAACTCTTTATTGAGACAATGCTGAAACATCAATCCATGGGCGAGTCAGAACTCTTTATTGAGACAATGCTGAATCATCAAATGTATTTATATAGCCCTTCTTACATCAGCTGATATCTCAAAGTGCTGTACCGAAACCCAGCCTAAAACCCCAAACAGCAAGCAATGCAGGTGTAGAAGCACGGTGGCTAGGAAAAACTCCCTAGAAAGGCCAGAACCTAGGAAGAAACCTAGAGAGGAACCAGGCTATGTGGGGTGGCCAGTCCTCTTCTGGCTGTGCCGAGTGGACATTTTCATTTGTGCCTGAAATCAAAATGAAAGAAAAGTTATCTTGAAAATTCATCAAGCTATGGTGTAAAATAGGCTTGTTAAAGTAGCTTCTTTATTTTATTAACTTATTGTTAATGCCTTCTTTGGTGACCTTATCAATGCACAAGCGCTTTTTTCCCAATTCTTATTTGATAAAGTAAAATATGATTTACTGTATATGAAGTTTGAAATGCATTTTGTCATGTGATAGTTGTTTTAACATGGTTCTCTTTTTTTTTACACACAAAAAGTGAATGAGAATAAAATATTTAATCAGTCGTCTTCGTTAAAGCTGCAATATGAAATATGAGTTATAGATCTGTCATTTACATTGAAATATGAGTTATAGATCTGTCATTTACATAGAAATGTGAGTTATAGATCTGTCATTTACATTGAAATATGAGTTATAGATCTGTCATTTACATTGAAATATGAGTTATAGATCTGTCATTTACATAGAAATGTGAGTTATAGATCTGTCATTTATGAAATGTGAGTTATAGATCTGTCATTTATGAAATGTGAGTTATAGATCTGTCATTTACATTGAAATATGAGTTATAGATCTGTCATTTACATTGAAATATGAGTTATAGATCTGTCATTTACATAGAAATGTGAGTTATAGATCTGTCATTTATGAAATGTGAGTTATAGATCTGTCATTTACATAGAAATGTGAGTTATAGATCTGTCATTTACATAGAAATGTGAGTTATAGATCTGTCATTTACATTGAAATATGAGTTATAGATCTGTCATTTACATAGAAATGTGAGTTATAGATCTGTCATTTATGAAATGTGAGTTATAGATCTGTCATTTACATAGAAATGTGAGTTATAGATCTGTCATTTACATAGAAATGTGAGTTATAGATCTGTCATTTACATAGACATGTGAGTTATAGATCTGTCATTTACATTGAAATGTGAGTTATAGATCTGTCATTTATGAAATGTGAGTTATAGATCTGTCATTTACATAGAAATGTGAGTTATAGATCTGTCATTTACATAGAAATATGAGTTATAGATCTGTCATTTACATAGAAATGTGAGTTATAGATCTGTCATTTACATAGAAATGTGAGTTATAGATCTGTCATTTACAATGAAATGTGAGTTATAGATCTGTCATTTACATAGAAATGTGAGTTATAGATCTGTCATTTACAATGAAATGTGAGTTATAGATCTGTCATTTACATAGAAATGTGAGTTATAGATCTGTCATTTATGAAATGTGAGTTATAGATCTGTCATTTACATTGAAATATGAGTTATAGATATGTCATTTACATAGAAATGTGAGTTATAGATCTGTCATTTACATTGAAATGTGAGTTATAGATATGTCATTTACATAGAAATGTGAGTTATAGATCTGTCATTTACATAGAAATGTGAGTTATATATCTGTCATTTACATTGAAATGTGAGTTATAGATCTGTCATTTACATAGAAATGTGAGTTATAGATCTGTCATTTACATTGAAATGTGAGTTATAGATCTGTCATTTACATAGAAATGTGAGTTATAGATCTGTCATTTACATTGAAATGTGAGTTATAGATCTGTCATTTACATTGAAATGTGAGTTATAGATCTGTCATTTACATAGAAATGTGAGTTATAGATCTGTCATTTACATTGAAATGTGGGTTATTTACATTGAAATGTGAGTGATAGATCTGTCATTTACATAGACATGTGAGTTATAGATCTGTCATTTACATTGAAATGTGAGTTATAGATCTGTCATTTATGAAATGTGAGTTATAGATCTGTCATTTACATAGAAATGTGAGTTATAGATCTGTCATTTACATAGAAATGTGAGTTATAGATCTGTCATTTACATTGAAATGTGAGTTATAGATCTGTCATTTACATAGAAATGTGAGTTATAGATCTGTCATTTATGAAATGTGAGTTATAGATCTGTCATTTACATAGAAATGTGAGTTATAGATCTGTCATTTACATAGAAATGTGAGTTATAGATCTGTCATTTACATAGAAATGTGAGTTATTGATCTGTCATTTACATAGAAATGTGAGTTATAGATCTGTCATTTACATTGAAATGTGAGTTATAGATCTGTCATTTACATTGAAATCAAGTCTAAGAAGCGGTAGATCTGTTCTATGTTTGCTATTTCTATGCTTCCTATTCTTACGTTTCTTTTTTCTGCGTCTTTTACATTCGGTTTTCTACAAAAGCTTCAAACAGCTGAAAATACAATATTTTGGGTTATGGAAATTATATTTCACAGCCGTTTAGATGGTACACTGATTCTCTACGCTGTACTTGCTAGTCTTCAGGCAAACTGTTCGAATTTTAAGAACCAGGAAATGACGGAGCGATTTCTGCATTGTGCAGCTTTAAATGAAAGGGGATGATGACGCAATCTTTGCACATAGTACTTCAGGACTCTGGTCTAGTTACAGCGATACACAGATAGGCTAACTGTGCAATCAAATATCCCAGTACAGCCCTATAGTAAATGCATAAGTTACAGCTTCAAATCAAATCAAAATCAAATCAAATCAAATTGCTTTAAAAAAAATCAAATCAAAAAGCTTTAAATGTCCTCAAGTTTTCTTTTGGCATCACAGTGGCAAACACAAACATGCACATGTTTCCTAATGTATGTCTATTATATTCTATGTTCTGTCTCCAAAGTGTGGCAGTAATCTTAACCTGCTATTGGATGAGGTCCGTACCATCATCAACCTGCTGTGTGGGATCTCTACTAGAGAGCTGGAGGAGGCTATCGGCAAGCTACGGAGGATTAAACCTGTAGCACTGGTACAAAATCTGCATATAACGTATAGCACTAAATACAGTAATGTAATTACTGTTGATTCCTAAAGCACTAATACTAAATCTGGATTCAATGTATAGCACTAAATACAGTAATATAAATACAGTTGATTTCTATAGCATGATACTAAATCTGGATTCAATGTATAGCACTAAATACAGTAATGTAATTACTGTTGATTCCTAAATCACTAATACTAAATCTGGATTCAATGTATAGCACTAAATACAGTAATATAAATACAGTTGATTTCTATAGCATGATACTAAATCTGGATTCAATGTATAGCACTAAATACAGTAATGTAATTACTGTTGATTCCTAAAGCACTGATACTAAATCTGGATTCAATGTATAGCACTAAATACAGTGATATAAATACAGTTGATTTCTATAGCATGATACTAAATCTGGATTCAACGTATAGCACTAAATACAGTAATATAAATACAGTTGATTCCTAAATCACTGGCTGCACATGTTGACATTATACCACATTCACAGAAAAAGTCTTTACTCTGACGGTTTCATTGTGAAAAATGCAAAGTCATGTTTCCTTGTTTGTTGTTCTCCTCC
Organism: Oncorhynchus nerka; assembly: GCF_034236695.1. Lineage (NCBI taxonomy): Eukaryota > Metazoa > Chordata > Actinopteri > Salmoniformes > Salmonidae > Oncorhynchus > Oncorhynchus nerka. Next base: position 9,456,499 of record NC_088404.1, read on the forward strand.
AGGACCATTTGGAAATGTACGAGTGTGAGACCTGTAAGTCCCATTATTAAGGAAGTCTATGAGATACGCTTGAGCTCAAACCAAGCATGCTGTTAAACAGAGGTTTAAGGTTAACCTACGTCTGAGAACATGCAGTGAGAAAAACCCTATTGTTGGCTGAGTGCTTGGCTGTGTAGACTATTGTAGTTTATTTAACAAACCAGATGTCCATATGTGACTGATTTTGGATGAACCCTCTGATGTTCTTGTATGTCTGTTGTTCTATACCTGTAGTCTGTTGTTCTGTAACTAGTCTGTTGTTCTATAACTGTAGTCTGTTGTTCTATAACTGTAGTCTGGTGTTCTATAATAGTCTGGTGTTCTATACCTGTAGTCTGTTGTTCTATAACTGTAGTCTGTTGTTCTGTAACTAGTCTGTTGTTCTATAACTGTAGTCTGTTCTATACCTGTAGTCTGGTGTTCTATAACTGTAGTCTGGTGTTCTATACCTGTAGTCTGTTGTTCTATAACTGTAGTCTGTTGTTCTATACCTGTAGTCTGGTGTTCTATAACTGTAGTCTGGTGTTCTATAACTGTAGTCTGGTGTTCTATACCTGTAGTCTGGTGTTCTATAACTGTAGTCTGGTGTTCTATAACTGTAGTCTGTTGTTCTATACCTGTAGTCTGTTGTTCTGTAACTAGTCTGTTGTTCTATAACTGTAGTCTGGTGTTCTATACCTGTAGTCTGGTGTTCTATAACTGTAGTCTGGTGTTCTATACCTGTAGTCTGTTGTTTTATACCTGTAGTCTGGTGTTCTATAACTGTAGTCTGGTGTTCTATAACTGTAGTCTGGTGTTCTATACCTGTAGTCTGTTGTTCTGTTCTATAACTGTAGTCTGTTGTTCTATAAGTCTGTTGTTCTGTAGTCTGTTGTTCTATACCTGTAGTCTGTAGTCTAGTGTTCTATAACTGTTCTGTTCTATACCTGTAGTCTGTTGTTCTATAACTGTAGTCTGTTGTTCTATACCTGTAGTCTGGTGTTCTATAACTGTAGTCTGGTGTACCTGTAGTCTGGTGTTCTATAGTCTGGTGTTCTATAACTGTAGTCTGGTGTTCTATAGCCTGGTGTTCCTGTAGTCTAGTCTGATGTTCTATTAGTCTGGTGTTCTATACCTGTAGTCTGGTGTCTGGTGTTCTATGTTCTATACCTGTAGTCTGGTGTACCTGTAGTCTGTTGTTCTATAACTGTAGTCTGTTGTTCTATCCCTGTAGTCTGTCTGGTGTTCTATACCTGTAGTCTGTTGTTCTATAACTAGTCTGGTGTTCTATACCTGTAGTCTGGTGTTCTATACCTGTAGTCTGGTGTTCTATAACTGTAGTCTGGTGTTCTATACCTGTAGTCTGGTGTTCTATACCTGTAGTCTGGTGTTCTATAACTGTAGTCTGGTGTTCTATACCTGTAGTCTGTTGTTCTATAACTAGTCTGGTGTTCTATACCTGTAGTCTGGTGTTCTATACCTGTAGTCTGGTGTTCTATACCTGTAGTCTGGTGTTCTATACCTGTAGTCTGGTGTTCTATAACTGTAGTCTGGTGTTCTATAACTGTAGTCTGGTGTTCTATACCTGTAGTCTGTTGTTCTGTAACTAGTCTGTTGTTCTATAACTGTAGTCTGTTGTTCTATACCTGTAGTCTGTTGTTCTGTAACTAGTCTGTTGTTCTATAACTGTAGTCTGTTGTTCTATACCTGTAGTCTGGTGTTCTATAACTGTAGTCTAGTGTTCTATAACTGTAGTCTGGTGTTCTATACCTGTAGTCTGTTGTTCTATAACTGTAGTCTGTTGTTCTATACCTGTAGTCTGATGTTCTATAACTGTAGTCTGGTGTTCTATACCTGTAGTCTGGTGTTCTATAACTGTAGTCTGGTGTTCTATACCTGTAGTCTGGTGTTCTATACCTGTAGCCTGGTGTTCTATAACTGTAGTCTGGTGTTCTATACCTGTAGTCTGGTGTTCTATACCTGTAGTCTGGTGTTCTATAACTGTAGTCTGGTGTTCTATACCTGTAGTATGGTGTTCTATACCTGTAGTCTGGTGTTCTATACCTGTAGTCTGGTGTTCTATACCTGTAGTCTGTTGTTCTATCTGTCTGTTGTTCTATAGTCTGTCTGGTGTTCTATACCTGTAGTCTGTTGTTCTATAACTAGTCTGGTGTTCTATACCTGTAGTCTGGTGTTCTATACCTGTAGTCTGGTGTTCTATACCTGTAGTCTGTTGTTCTATAACTGTAGTCTGTTGTTCTATCCCTGTAGTCTGTCTGGTGTTCTATACCTGTAGTCTGTTGTTCTATAACTAGTCTGGTGTTCTATACCTGTAGTCTGTTGTTCTATAACTGTAGTCTGGTGTTCTATAACTGTAGTCTGGTGTTCTATACCTATAGTCTGGTGTTCTATACCTGTAGTCTGGTGTTCTATAACTAGTCTGGTGTTCTATACCTGTAGTCTGGTGTTCTATACCTGTAGTCTGGTGTTCTATAACTGTAGTCTGGTGTTCTATAACTGTAGTCTATACCTGTAGTCTGGTGTTCTATAACTGTAGTCTGGTGTTCTATAACTGTAGTCTGGTGTTCTATACCTGTAGTCTGGTGTTCTATAACTGTAGTCTGGTGTTCTATACCTGTAGTCTGTTGTTCTATAACTGTAGTCTGGTGTTCTATACCTGTAGTCTGTTGTTCTATAACTGTAGTCTGGTGTTCTATACCTGTGGTCTGGTGTTCCTGTAGTCTGTTCTATAACTAGTCTGTTGTTCTATAACTACCTGTAGTCTGTTGTTCTATAACTAGTCTGGTGTTCTATAACTGTAGTCTGGTGTTCTATACCTGTAGTCTGTAGTGTTCTATAACTGTAGTCTGGTGTTCTATACTGTAGTCTGTAGTCTGGTGTTCTATACCTGTAGTCTGTGTTCTATAACTGTAGTCTGTAGTCTGTTCTATAACTGTAGTCTGGTGTTCTATACCTGTAGTCTGTTGTTCTATAACTGTAGTCTGTAGTCTGTTCTATAACTGTAGTCTGTTGTAGTCTGGTGTTCTATACTGTAGTCTGTTCTATAACTGTAGTCTGTTCTATAACTGTAGTCTGGTGTTCTATACCTGTAGTCTGTAGTCTGTTCTATAACTGTAGTCTGTTGTAGTCTGGTGTTCTATACCTGTAGTCTGGTCTGTTCTATACCTGTAGTACCTGTAGTCTGGTGTTCTATACCTGTAGTCTGGTGTTCTATACCTGTAGTCTGTTGTTCTATACCTGTAGTCTGGTGTTCTATACCTGTAGTCTGGTGTTCTATACCTGTAGTCTGTTGTTCTATACCTGTAGTCTGTTGTTCTATACCTGTAGTCTGGTGTTCTATAACTGTAGTCTGGTGTTCTATACCTGTAGTCTGTTGTTCTATACCTGTAGTCTGGTGTTCCATAACTGTAGTCTGTTCTATGTCTGTTGTTCTATAACTGTAGTCTGTTCTATGTCTGTTGTTCTATAACTGTAGTCTGTTCTATGTCTGTTGTTCTATATCTATAGTCTGGTGTTCTATAACTGTAGTCTGTTGTTCTATAACTGTAGTCTGTTGTTCTATAGCGATGATGATGCTCCACCAGGCCCTGGGCAAACTGCTGCACGTTTTCTTTGACAACTTCAGCTCAGACTTCAGGGGCCAGGACGTGTACCACAGCCCTCCTGTCTGTGACGTAGACCACAGCTCTGACATCCTCCAGCTCAACGTCGCAGCGCTCTACAGGCTACAACCCAACTGGTTAAACAGGTATTTCACGAGAGAGAGAGAGAGAGAGAGAGAGAGAGAGAGAGAGAGAGAGAGAGAGAGAGAGAGAGAGAGAGAGAGAGAGAGAGAGAGAGAGAGAGAGAGAGAGAGAGAGAGAGAGAGAGAGAGAGAGAGAGAGAGAGAGAGAGAGAGACCTCAACCTATTGTAACAGAACATTGACTGTTTACACAGACCTTTTTACAGCTCTGGAAAATCGGTGGATTCAACTAAAGTAGTCAAAACAGGCACATATCACAGTCTTTGAAAGTGAAACCTTTCTCAAATAGTTTGCTAGTCAGAGTGAAAGAAAAACAAAGACAACATTTCAGTGCTAGTACCTTTTTTGTTTTTTTTTAGTGCAGGAGGATGTAATCTGGCTGGGTGTTCTGTTCCGTAAGGGTTTTGTCAAACACCACAATACAACAATGGGTAGAGGAAGTGCAGTGAGGTCTAATGAATTTATTTTGGTCCTCCTCTTGTCTGTCGTTACCAGTTTTAATTACTTCTCCATTTCCTGTTCGCTGACGTATGGAGGGAAAGATATCTGCGAGACGGGCGTCTCTGAGAACATCAGCACAGCCTTGTCGCTTGGCAACAAGATTCAGTGTCATCGCATGTAAGGGTCTCTTCAACCAATGGGACTCAGTTATTTACATGTTATTCTGGAACCAACTTCACTTCCACTAAAATCAAGTCTCATTTCCTGCCGGGACTTTTCTTCCAGTTTTAGTCAATTTCACCCTTTTTTGAATTATGTAATCCCCCCCCCCCCCCCCGTTTAGAATATAGAATATGAATGGATTCGGATATACTGTGTATATATATCTGTGTGTTTTCAGGATGGTGTTCCCGAAACAGATCAAACAGCTACCTTATGAGTCCATGTTGACGATACGTCTCCAGGGGACGAAACAGGGCAAGTCTCCTGAACTGTTACGCTGGGCCGTCCTGCCTCTATACAGTAACAGGTAGGCTCTGTTCACCACATACAACGCTCTATCTATAATATCACTGGTTCATCTATAACACACTGGTCCATCTATAACACACTGGTCCATCTATAACACACTGGTCCATCTATAACACACTGGTCCATCTATAACACACTGGTCCATCTATAACACACTGGTCCATCTATAACACACTGGTCTATCTATAACACACTGGTCCATCTATAATATCACTGGTCCATCTATAATATCACTGGTTCATCTATAACACACTGGTTCATCTATAACACACTGGTCCATCTATAACACACTGGTCCATCTATAACACACTGGTCCATCTATAATATCACTGGTCCATCTATAACACACTGGTCCATCTATAACACACTGGTCCATCTATAACACACTGGTCCATCTATAACACACTGGTCCATCTATAATATCACTGGTCCATCTATAACATACTGGTCCATCTATAACACACTGGTCCATCTATAACACACTGGTCTATCTATAACACACTGGTCCATCTATAACACACTGGTCTATCTATAACACACTGGTCCATCTATAACACACTGGTCCATCTATAACACACTGGTCCATCTATAACACACTGGTCCATCTATAACACACTGGTCCATCTATAACACACTGGTCCATCTATAACACACTGGTCCATCTATAACACACTGGTCCATCTATAACACACTGGTCTATCTATAACACACTGGTCCATCTATAACACACTGGTCTATCTATAACACACTGGTCTATCTATAACACACTGGTCCATCTATAACACACTGGTCCATCTATAATATCACTGGTCCATCT
>NC_088404.1:9467070-9574570 GCF_034236695.1 Oncorhynchus nerka
GCCTTGCCCTGCTCTGCCCTGCCCTGCCTTGCCCTGCTCTGCCCTGCCCTGTCCTGCATTGCCTTGTCTTGCCCTGCTCTGCCCTGTCCTGCCTTGCCCTGCCCTGCCCTGCCCTGCCCTGTCCTGCCTTGCTCTGCCCTGTCCTGCCTTGCCCTGTCCTGCCTTGCCCTGTCCTGCCTTGCCCTGCTCTGCCCTGCCTTGCCCTGTCCTGCCTTGCCCTGTCCTGCCTTGCCCTGCTCTGCCCTGTCCTGCCTTGCCCTGTCCTGCCTTGCCCTGCTCTGCCCTGTCCTGCCTTGCCCTGTCCTGCCTTGCCCTGCTCTGCCCTGTCCTGCCCTGCCCTGTCCTGCCCTGCCCCTGTCCTGCTCTGTCCTGCCCTGTCCTGCTCTGTCCTGCCCTGTCCTGCTCTGTCCTGCCCTGTCCTGCCCTGTCCTGCCTTGCCCTGCCTTGCGTGTACTTGGAGTACCTTGCCCTGCCCATGTACGTGTACTTGGCGTGCCCTGCCCATGTGCGTGTACTTGGCGTGCCCTGCCCATGTGCGTGTACTTGCCCTGCCTTGCCCTGCCCATGTGCGTGTACTTGGCGTGCCCTGCCCATGTGCGTGTACTTGGCGTGCCCTGCCCATGTGCGTGTACTTGGCGTGCACTGCCCATGTGCGTGTACTTGGCGTGCCCTGCCCATGTGTGTGTACTTGGAGTACCTTGCTTAACTGAACTTGTGTGTGTACGTATTTCCTCCTGTCAGGCTGTTGGTAGATGCCCAGGATGACCCCCATTACCAGAGCTGGTTCAGTAAGGTGCAGGCTGCCCTGAGACACTGCTGTGGTAAAGCACTGAGGCAGGAGCTGGAACACGAAACCCGCCTGGTAACCCTGCTCACGCAGGTGGCTGAGAGGGTCCGTAGAGCTGACAAAAACCGCAGGAAGGTCTGCACTGTTATGTCATCTGTTCACTGTGTACTGTTATGTCATCTGTTCACTGTGCACTGTTATGTCATCTGTTCACTGTGCACTGTTATGTCATCTGTTCACTGTGCACTGTTATGTCATCTGTTCACTGTGTACTGTTATGTCATATGTTCACTGTCAACTAGGAAACACTTCATTCAAGTTTTTATACCACATGATGGACTAAAGGCTTTTGGGTATGCCAGTGGTTCTCAATCCAGGGGTCCCCAGGCGGTACCTGGTCTATCTACAGGGGGTACCTGGTCTATCTACAGGGGGTACCTGGTCTATCTACAGGGGGTAGCTGGTCTATCTACAGGGGGTAGCTGGTCTATCTACAGGGGTACCTGGTCTATCTACAGGGAGTAGCTTGTCTATCTACAGGGGGTACCTGGTCTATCTACAGGGGGTACCTGGTCTATCTACAGGGAGTAGCTGGTCTATCTACAGGGGGTACCTGGTCTATCTACAGGGGGTACCTGTTCTATCTACAGGGGGTACCTGTTCTATCTACAGGGGGTACCTGTTCTATCTACAGGGGGTACCTGTTCTATCTACAGGGGGTACATGTTCTATCTACAGGGGGTACCTGGTCTATCTACAGGGGGTACATGTTCTATCTACAGGGGGTACATTTTCTATCTACAGGGGGTACCTGTTCTATCTACAGGGGGTACCTGGTCAATCTACAGGGGGTAGCTTGTCTATCTACAGGGGGTACCTGGTCTATCTACAGGGGGTACCCGGTCTATCTACAGGTGGTACCTGGTCTATCTACAGGGGTAGCTGGTCTATCTACAGGGGGTACCTGGTCTATCTACAGGGGGTACCTGGCCTATCTGCAGGGGGTACCTGGCCTATCTACAGGGGGTACCTGGTCTATTTACAGGGGTAGCTGGTCTATCTACAGGGGGTACCTGGCCTATCTACAGGGGGTACCTGGTCTATCTACAGGGGGTACCCGGTCTATCTACAGGGGGTACCCGGTCTATCTACAGTGGGTAGCTGGTCTATCTACAGGGGGTACCTGGTCTATCTACAGGGGGTACCTGGTCTATCTACAGGGGGTACCTGGTCTATCTACAGGGGGTACCTGGTCTATCTGGTCTATCTACAGGGGGTACCTGTTCTATCTACAGGGAGTAGCTTGTCTATCTACAGGGGTACCTGGTTCTATCTACAGGGGGTACCTGTTCTATCTACAGGGGGTACATGTTCTATCTACAGGGGGTACCTGTTCCTGTACCTGTTCTATCTACAGGGGTACCTGTTCTATCTACAGGGGTACATGTTCTATCTACAGGGGGTACCTGGTCTATCTACAGGGGGTACATGTTCTATCTACAGGGGGTACCTGTTCTATCTACAGGGGGTACCTGGTCAATCTACAGGGGGTAGCTTGTCTATCTACAGGGGGTACCTGGTCTATCTACAGGGGGTACCCGGTCTATCTACAGGGGGTACCTGGTCTATCTACAGGGGGTACCTGGTCTATCTACAGGGGTAGCAGGTCTATCTACAGGGGGTACCTGGCCTATCTACAGGGGGTACCTGGTCTATCTACAGGGGGTACCCGGTCTATCTACAGGGGGTACCCGGTCTATCTACAGTGGGTAGCTGGTCTATCTACAGGGGGTACCTGGTCTATCTACAGGGGGTACCTGGTCTATCTACAGGGGGTACCTGGTCTATCTACAGGGGGTACCTGGTCTATCTACTGGGGGTACCTGGTCTATCTACAGGGGGTACCTGGTCTATCTACAGGGAGTAGCTTGTCTATCTACAGGGGGTACCTGTTCTATCTACAGGGGGTACCTGGTCTATCTACAGGGGGTACCTGGCCTATCTACAGGGGGTACCTGGTCTATCTACAGGGGGTACCTGGTCAATCTACAGGGGGTACCTGGTCAATCTACAGGGGGTACCTGGTCAATCTACAGGGGGTAGCTTGTCTATCTACAGGGGGTAGCTTGTCTATCTACAGGGGGTACCTGGTCTATCTACAGGGGGTACCCGGTCTATCTACAGGGGGTACCTGGTCTATCTACAGGGGGTACCTGGTCTATCTACAGGGGTAGCAGGTCTATCTACAGTGGGTACCTGTTATATCTACAGGGGGTACCTGGTCTATCTACAGGGGGTACCTGGTCTATCTACAGGGGGTACCTGGTCAATCTACAGGGGGTACCTGGTCTATCTACAGGGGGTACCTGGTCTATCTACAGGGGGTACCTGGCCTATCTGCAGGGGGTACCTGGCCTATCTACAAGGGGTACCTGGTCTATTTACAGGGGTAGCTGGTCTATCTACAGGGGGTAGCTGGGAAGACTCATAAGAACATAGTCCTAATGATCAGTTACATGCGAAAGGGTACTTCGGTGAAGAGCAAAATGTGATTGGTGGTAGCTAGTAACCAGGAACGATGTAGAACAGCAGGTCAATGCTCTGTATAGATGTGGGTATTTATTTAAGTCTTCTATTGTGTTGTGCAGGATGTGTTGAAGAAAGACAAGTGGAAGATTGACAACTTCTTCAAGAACGGGATCAGCTGTCGTCTACCGTTGGACCCTGCTGTCCTCGTGAAGGGAGTTCATTTGGAGGTAAGACAGAGATCTAAGAAAGTCATTTTTCTCCTTTGACACAGGCCACATTTTTATTAAAGGCAGTGTATACAGATGTCATATGTTGAATGGATCCAGATTATCCTAACCCTAATCTTAATCCTAATCTTAATCCTAATCTTAATCCTAGGCCTGTAAATTCTATAAGTCCCACACTGCTCCTCTGGGAATCTCCTTCATCAACACAGATCCTCTGGGCAGGAAAATCTCTGTCATCTGCAAGGTAACTCTCTCTCTCTCAGGCTATTTCAAAAGAAAAGTTTGGGATTTTAGACCTTAAAGATATATGGTTCCTTACCCTGACAGTAGTCTATGAGCCAGGAGAAACTGTAAACCAATTTTGCACTGTTGTCCCGATCTCTCCCATAGATTTTTGTTTAGCGGTGTCTGAAATGAGTTGAAGTTAGTAGTGACTAACTGCTAAGTCTGTATGTGTCCAGACAGGGGGTAACCTGCGGCAGGACATGCTGGTGCTGCAGATCGTGCGTGTGATGGACAAGGTTTGGCTGCAGGAGGGACTGGACATGAGGATGGTTACCTATAGGTGTATCTCTACTGGGCGAGACCAGGGTCAGTAGTTTTAGACACATAGTTATACCAGACTACAGTCTGTGGTAACATATACATACCTAATATATCACCATCTACAGGGTATTCAGAAAGTATTCAGACCCCTTGACTTTTTCCACATTTTGGTACGTTACAGCCTTATTCTAAAATGGATTAAATCTACACACAATACCACATAATGACAAAGCGAAAACAGGTTTTAAGAAATGTTTGCAAATGTTTTTTTTTTTTACCTGAAATATCACATTTACATACTGTAAGTATTCAGACCCTTTCAGTGCTTTGTTGAAGCCCCTTTGTCAGCGATTACAGCCTTGGGTCTTCTTCGGTATGACACTACAAACTTGGCAGATTTTCTCCCGTTCTTCTCTGCAGATCCTCTCAAGCTCTGTCAGGTTGGATGGGGAGCGGCGCTGCACAGCTATTTTCAGGTCTCTCCAGAGACGTTTGATCAGGTTCAAGTTCGGGCTCTGGCTGGGCCACTCAATGACATTCAGAGACTTGTCCTGAAGCCACTCCTGCGTTGTCTTGGCTGTGTACTTAGGGCCGTTGTCCTGTTGGAAGGTGAACCTTCACCCCAGTCTGAGATCGTGAGCGCCCTGGAGCAGGTTATCATCAAGGATCTCTCTGTACTTTGCTCCGTTCATCTTTCCCTCGATCCTGACTAGTCTCCCCGTCCCTGCTGCTGAAAAACATCCCCACAGCATGATGCTGCCACCACCATTCTTCACCGCAGGGATGGTGCCAGGTTTCCTACAAATGTGACACTTGGCATTCAAGCCAAAGAGTTCAATCTTGGTTTCATCAGACCAGAGAACCTTGTTTCTCATGGTCTGAGAGTGCCTTTTGGCAAACTCCAAGTGGGTTGTCATGTGCCTTTTACTGAGGAGTGGCTTCCATGTGGCCACTCTTCCATAAAGCCTGATTGGTGGAGTGCTGCAGAGATGGTTGTCCTTCTGGAAGTTTCTCCCATCTCCACAGAGGAACTCTTTGTCAGAGTGACCATCAGGTTGTTGGTCACCTCCTTGGCCAAGGCCCTTCTCCCCCGATTGCTCAGTTTAGCCGGATGGCCAGCTCTAGGAAGAGCCTTGGTGGTTCCAAACTTCTACCATTTTAAAACTTCTTAGGGACAGTTGTAAATCATGCAGCGCCTTGTGTCACGATCGCAGATTTTAGAGAAACAACAAATGTCGGTACATATAAGTGTCACATATCGGCTGAAAGCTTCCATTCTTGTTAATATAACTGAACTGTCCAATTTACAGTAGCTATTACTGCGAAAAAATTACATGCTATTGTTTGAGGAGAGCTCCTAAAAACAAAACACTTTTTTCACCGCGAGAGGTTTGATAAATTCACCTCTGAAGGTGAAATGTTTTTCTTACATTCTGAAATCTTGCTCTGATTTATCATCCACATCGTCCCAGAGATAACATGAAGTGTCTTTATGTTAGATAAAATTATTTTTCATATCCTAAAAAGGTCCATATAGCATGGACAATCGATTTTTGTATTTTCACTCGTTCAATTTGCAAAGAAAGGAATCTGTGAAAATCTAACCTAAACGTTGTTTCAACCAATCATATCACGTTCGCATGTATTCCTCAGAGATCCTAGAATCTAACCAGACTTCCCTATATCATTAGGGGTGTAGTATATCCACTGTGTTCTTGGGGACCTTCAATGCTGCAGAAATGTTTTGGTACCCCTCCTCAGATCTGTACCTCAACACAATCCCGTATCGGACCTCATGGCTTGGTTTTTGCTCTGACATGCACTGTCAACTGTGGGACCATATATAGACAGGTGTGTGCCTTTCCAAATCATGTCCAATCATTTGATTTGACCACAGACGGACTCCAATCAAATTGTAGAAACATCTTGAGGATGAACAATGGAAACATGATACACCTGAGCTCAATTTCGAGTCTCATAGCAAAGGGTCTGAATACTTATGTAAATAATATATTTACGGTATTTATCTTTAATATGTTTGCAAAAAGTGATAAACTGTTTGCTTTGTCATTATTTTACCTTTATTTAACTAGGCAAGTCAGTTAAGAACAAATTCTTATTTTCAATAACGGACTAGGAACAGTGGGTTAACTGCCTTGTTCAGGGGCAGAACGACAGATTTTTACTTTGTCAGCTCGTGGTTTCGATCTAGCAACCTTTCGGATACTGGCCCAACACTCTAACCACTAGGCTACCTGCCGCACCAATGGGGTATTGTGTGTAGATTGATGAGGAAAACATGTACTTTCATCTATTTTAGAATAAGTGAAGGGGTCTGAATACTTTCCAAATGCACTGTCTGTGTGCCTCTGTATTCAAATGTGTGTGTGTGTGTGTGTGTGTGTGTGTGTGTGTGTGTGTGTGTGTGTGTGTGTGTGTGTGTGTGTGTCTCCCTGTGTGTCTCCCTGTGTGTCTCCGTGTGTGTCTCCGTGTGTGTGTGTCTCCCTGTGTGTCTCCGTGTGTGTCTCTGTGTGTGTCTCCTGTGTGTGTCTCCGTGTGTGTCTCCCTGTGTGTCTCCGTGTGTGTGTGTCTCCCTGTGTGTCTCCGTGTGTGTCTCCGTGTGTGTGTGTGTGTGTCTCCATGTGTGTCTCTGTGTGTGTCTCCGTGTGTGTCTCCGTGTGTGTGTGTCTCCCTGTGTGTCTCCGTGTGTGTGTGTCTCCCTGTGTGTCTCTGTGTGTGTCTCCGTGTGTGTCTCCGTGTGTGTGTGTGTGCTCAGGTCTGGTGGAGGTGGTGCCAGAGGCAGTGACCCTGGGTAAGATCCAGCAGGAGTGGGGTCTGGGTGGGGCGCTGAGAGAGGACACCCTGGAGAAGTGGTTTCACATGTGGAACAAGACTGAGGAGGATTATGAGGAGGTGAACATACATGTATAAACACTAGTCTGGTGTTCAGGAAGTGTATATTGGGTAGCAGCTTGTGCCAAACCTTTGACCTTGCAGTTGTGGGGTCAGAGACAGTAAATATAAAATAATGTAACTGGTTTAAACTAAGATGCAGTAGATTTCCTCTGGATTTGGCCTCTATACTCCACATTCCTTTGAAAATAAAAATAAAAATAGTAGATTATTGGACCAAAAAACGTGACTCAAGAAGAACATCTTTCTATTGTCCATATTGATGTCTTTCCAAGGAATACATAAAAGTCTACAGTGTATTATGACCACAGACAGGAGCTGAGAGAGAATATTCTCCTGTATCTCCTACACAGGCTGTTATGTATTTCCTCCTGTACTGACTGGTGTTGTTGTTGTTGTTGTTGTTGTTGTCGTGATACAGACAGGAGCTGAGAGAGAATATTCTCCTGTATCTCCTACACAGGCTGTTATGTATTTCCTCCTGTGCTGACTGGTGTTGTTGTTGTTGTTGTTGTTGTTGTTGTTGTTGTCGTGATACAGACAGGAGCTGAGAGAGAATATTCTCCTGTATCTCCTACACAGGCTGTTATGTATTTCCTCCTGTACTGACTGGTGTTGTTGTTGTTGTTGTTGTTGTTGTCGTGATACAGACAGGAGCTGAGAGAGAATATTCTCCTGTATCTCCTACACAGGCTGTTATGTATTTCCTCCTGTGCTGACTGGTGTTGTTGAGGTGGTTGTTGTTGTTGTTGTTGTTGTTGTCGTCGTGATACAGACAGTTCTGCTACAGTAAGGGAAGTAACCCTGCAGCAACAGGAAATGTGATGTGGATTATAAGTAATGGACACTTGTTTTTGTAGGGGTTGATCTTAAAAAATAAAAATAAACGTTTTTTTACGACAAATAAAGTCTGACATTTTAACCTCCTACGGGAGTCGGTGTCCCTACGGGAGTCGGTGTCCCTACGGGAGTCGGTGTCCCTACGGGAGTCGATGTCCCTACGGGAGTCGGTGTCCCTACGGGAGTCGGTGTCCCTACGGGAGTCGGTGTCCCTACGGGAGTCGATGTCCCTACGGGAGTCGGTGTCCCTACGGGAGTCGGTGTCCCTACGGGAGTCGATGTCCCTACGGGAGTCGGTGTCCCTACGGGAGTCGGTGTCCCTACGGGAGTCGATGTCCCTACGGGAGTCGGTGTCCCTACGGGAGTCGGTGTCCCTACGGGAGTCGATGTCCCTACGGGAGTCGGTGTCCCTACGGGAGTCGATGTCCCTACGGGAGTCGATGTTCCTACGGGAGTCGGTGTCCCTACGGGAGTCGGTGTCCCTACGGGAGTCGGTGTCCCCACATCGGGACGGTTGAGCTAACGTGTGCTAATGTGATTAGCATGACGTTGTAAGTAAACAGCAAACTTTCCAGGACATAGACATGTCTTATATGTTATTATATACTTTACTGTCCAATTTACAGTAGCTATTACAGTGAAATAAATACCATGCTATTGTTTTGAGGAGACATCAACAACAAAACACTTATATCACAGCAACTGGATTAATACATTCACCTCTGAAGGTAAATAATGTACTTACATTCAGTCATCTTGCTCTGATTTGTCATCCTGAGGGTCTCAGAGATAAAAATGTAGCATCGTTTTGTTTGATCAAATACATTTTTAGAATCCTTTTTAAATCTTGAATACACTACAAGGTTGCATTTCCTGCTGTGCAGGAAAGTTCTCATCAACAAAAGAGTGATCAAATGAAGATCCTACATCTGTAGACTATTCTCCTGTATCTCCCCATCCAGGCTGTGATGAATTTCCTCCACTCCTGTGCTGGCTGGTGTGTAGCGACCTTCATCCTGGGCATCTGTGACCGCCACAACGACAACATCATGTTGAAACACAGCGGTCATATGTTCCACATCGACTTCGGCAAGATTATGGGCAATGCACAGAAGTTCGCCAGCATCAAAAGGCAAGTCCCAGAAGACACTATAACCATGACTGAAGTCCCCACCGCTGAATGCCAAATCAACCCCTGTAGATCTGAAAGGAGTGGATATGTGTCAGGGGTGCGTAATGTCCTACTGGCTTCACCTTGCCTTCTGATAGGCTGGCTGGAATTTCCCCATATTTCTTACACCTATCCAATCCCTTCAGATCTACTGGTGTGCGTATGGAGGAGGGACATTGGATCTTTACAGGAGTACTTAAATAAAGGAGGTGCATTCTGTTTACTCCCCTGTGTGAGGAGGTCCAATCTATTTACTCCCCTGTGTGAGGAGGTCCAATCTATTTACTCCCCTGTGTGAGGAGGTCCAATCTATTTACTCCCCTGTGTGAGGAGGTCCAATCTATTTAATCCCCTGTGTGAGGAGGTGCATTCTATTTAATCCCCTGTGTGAGGAGGTGCATTCTATTTACTCCCCTGTGTGAGGAGGTCCAATCTATTTAATCCCCTCTGTGAGGAGGTGCATTCTATTTAATTCCCTGTGTGAGGAGGTGCATTCTATTTAATCCCCTGTGTGAGGAGGTGCATTCTATTTAATCCCCTGTGTGAGGAGGTCCAATCTATTTACTCCCCTGTGTGAGGAGGTGCATTCTATTAACTCCCCTGTGTGAGGAGGTCCAATCTATTTAATCCCCTCTGTGAGGAGGTGAATTCTATTTAATCCCCTGTGTGAGGAGGTCCAATCTATCTAATCCCCTGTGTGAGGAGGTGCATTCTATTTAATTCCCTGTGTGAGGAGTGCATTCTATTTAATCCCCTGTGTGAGGAGGTGCATTCTATTTAATCCCTGTGTGAGGAGGTGCATTCTATTTACTCCCCTGTGTGAGGAGGTGCATTCTATTTACTCCCCTGTGTGAGGAGGTGCATTCTATTTAATCCCCTGTGTGAGGAGGTGCATTCTATTTAATCCCCTGTGTGAGGAGGTGCATTCTATTTAATCCCCTGTGTGAGGAGGTCCAATCTATTTACTCCCCTGTGTGAGGAGGTGCATTCTATTAACTCCCCTGTGTGAGGAGGTCCAATCTATTTAATCCCCTCTGTGAGGAGGTGAATTCTATTTAATCCCCTGTGTGAGGAGGTCCAATCTATCTAATCCCCTGTGTGAGGAGGTGCATTCTATTTAATTCCCTGTGTGAGGAGGTGCATTCTATTTAATCCCCTGTGTGAGGAGGTGCATTCTATTTAATCCCCTGTGTGAGGAGGTGCATTCTATTTAATCCCCTGTGTGAGGAGGTGCATTCTATTTAATCCCCTGTGTGAGGAGGTCCATTCTATTTACTCCCCTGTGTGAGGAGGTGCATAATATTTACTCCCCTGTGTGAGGAGGTGCATAATATTTACTCCCCTGTGTGAGGAGGTCCAATCTATCTACTCCCCTGTGTGAGGAGGTCCAATCTATCTACTCCCCTGTGTGAGGAGGGGAGTATATTATATATTTTTAAATATATATGTTTAACATTAAATGCATTATGAAATAATGTCATTAAAATTATTGCAGAGCTTTTTAAATGGAAATTCCAAAGACAAAAAAAATAGTGAACTTTCAATTTCTAAAACATTGAAAATATTCCATTGTCTCTGTCAGGTCCACATCGCTGTCTCCGTCAGGTCCACATCGCTGTCTCCGTCAGGTCCACATCGCTGTCGCCGTCAGGTCCACATCGCTGTCTCCGTCAGGTCCACATCGCTGTCTCCGTCAGGTCCACATCGCTGTCTCCGTCAGGTCCACATCGTCTCCGTCAGGTCCACATCGCTGTCTCCGTCAGGTCCACATAGTCTCTGTCAGGTCCACATCGCTGTCTCCGTCAGGTCCACATCGCTGTCTCCGTCAGGTCCACATCACTGTCTCCGTCAGGTCCACATCACTGTCTCCGTCAGGTCCACATCACTGTCTCCGTCAGGTCCACATCGTCTCCGTCAGGTCCACATCGTCTCCGTCAGGTCCACATCGTCTCCGTCAGGTCCACATCGCTGTCTCCGTCAGGTCCACATCGCTGTCTCCGTCAGGTCCACATCGCTGTCTCCGTCAGGTCCACATCGCTGTCTCCGTCAGGTCCACATCGCTGTCTCCGTCAGGTCCACATCGCTGTCGCCGTCAGGTCCACATCGTCTCCGTCAGGTCCACATCGCTGTCTCCGTCAGGTCCACATCGCTGTCTCCGGCAGGTCCACATCGTCTCCGTCAGGTCCACATCGCTGTCGCCGTCAGGTCCACATCGTCTCCGTCAGGTCCGCATCGTCTCCGTCAGGTCCACATCGCTGTCTCCGTCAGGTCCACATCGTCTCCGTCAGGTCCACATCGTCTCCGCCAGGTCCACATCGCTGTCTCCGTCAGGTCCACATCGCTGTCTCCGTCAGGTCCACATCGCTGTCTCCGTCAGGTCCACATCGTCTCCGCCAGGTCCACATCGTCTCCGTCAGGTCCACATCGTCTCCGTCAGGTCCACATCGCTGTCTCCGTCAGGTCCACATCGCTGTCTCCGTCAGGTCCACATCATCTCCGTCAGGTCCACATCGTCTCCATCAGGTCCACATCGCTGTCTCCGTCAGGTCCACATCGATGTCTCCGTCAGGTACACATCGTCTCCGTCAGGTCCACATCGCTGTCTCCGTCAGGTCCACATCGTCTCCGTCAGGTCCACATCGCTGTCTCCGTCAGGTCCACATCGCTGTCTCCGTCAGGTCCACATCGTCTGCGTCAGGTCCACATCGTCTCCGTCAGGTCCACATCGCTGTCTCCGTCAGGTCCACATCGCTGTCTCCGGCAGGTCCACATCGCTGTCTCCGTCAGGTCCACATCGCTGTCTCCGTCAGGTCCACATCGCTGTCTCCGTCAGGTCCACATCGTCTCCGTCAGGTCCACATCGCTGTCTCCGTCAGGTCCACATCGCTGTCTCCGTCAGGTCCACATCGCTGTCTCCGTCAGGTCCACATCGTCTCCGTCAGGTCCACATCAACTCCGTCAGGTCCACATCGTCTCCGTCAGGTCCACATCGCTGTCTCCGTCAGGTCCACATCGCTGTCTCCGTCAGGTCCACATCGTCTCCGTCAGGTCCACATCGCTGTCTCCGTCAGGTCCACATCGCTGTCTCCGTCAGGTCCACATCGTCTCCGTCAGGTCCACATCGTCTCCGTCAGGTCCACATCGCTGTCTCCGTCAGGTCCACATCGCTGTCTCCGTCAGGTCCCATCGCTGTCTCCGGAATCGTCTCCGTCAGGTCCACATCGCTGTCGCCGTCAGGTCCACATCGTCTCCGTCAGGTCCGCATCGTCTCCGTCAGGTCCACATCGCTGTCTCCGTCAGGTCCACATCGTCTCCGTCAGGTCCACATCGCTGTCTCCGTCAGGTCCACATCGTCTCCGTCAGGTCCACATCGCTGTCTCCGTCAGGTCCACATCGCTGTCTCCGTCAGGTCCACATCGCTGTCTCCGTCAGGTAACGTCTCCGCCAGGTCCACATCGTCTCCGTCAGGTCCACATCGTCTCCGTCAGGAATCGCTGTCTCCGTCAGGTCACATCATCTCCGTCAGGTCCACATCGTCTCCGTCGCTGTCTCCGTCAGGTCCACATCTCGCCGTCAGGTCCCATCGCTGTCTCCGTCAGGTCCACTGTCGCTGTCTCCGTCAGGTCCACACGCTGTCTCCGTCAGGTCCACATCGTCTCCGTCAGGTCCACATCGCTGTCTCCGTCAGGTCCCATCGCTGTCTCCGTCAGGTCCACATCGTCTCGTCAGGTCCACATCGTCTCCGTCAGGTCCACATCGCTGTCTCCGTCAGGTCCACTCGCTGTCTCCGGCAGGTCCAGCGTTGTCTCCGCCAGGTCCACATCGCTGTCTCCGTCAGGTCCACATCGTCTCCGCCAGGTCCACATCGTCTCCGTCTGTCTCCGTCAGGTCCAAATCAGGTCCACATCATCTCCGTCAACATCGTCTTCAGGTACATCGCTGTCTTATCCACATAGTCGCCGTCAGGTCCACATCGCTGTCTCCGTCAGGTCCACACGCTGTCTCCGTCAGGTCCACATCGCTGTCTCCGTCAGGTCCACACGTCTCCGTCAGGTCCACATGCAGCTGTCTCCGTCAGGTCCACATCGTCTGCGTCAGGTCCACATCGTCTCCGTCAGTCCCAGCTGTCTCCGTCAGGTCCACATCGCTGTCTCCGGCAGGTCCACATCGCTGTCTCCGTCAGGTCCACATCGCTGTCTCCGTCAGGTCCACATCGCTGTCTCCGTCAGGTCCACATCGTCTCCGTCAGGTCCACATCGCTGTCTCCGTCAGGTCCACATCGCTGTCTCCGTCAGGAGAAAAATGACTCTGAAATAATCAAATGTTTCAATTGTGTATATTACTTCGTTTTTATTATTTTTCTTTCTGTAAAAGTCATCTCTGATCAGACAGTAGGAGTCAGCCAGACCATCTAACGTTATGTCTCTCCATACTGAACTGTCTGTCATCACCTCATCTCTGATCAGACAGTAGCAGTCAGCCAGACCATCTAACGTTATGTCTCTCCGTACTGTGCTGTCTGTCGTCATCACCTCATCTCTGATCAGACAGTAGCAGTCAGCCCCACCATCTAGCGTTATGTCTCTCTGTACTGTCTGTCGTCATCACCTCATCTCTGATCAGACAGTAGCAGTCAGCCAGACCATCTAATGTTATGTCTCTCCATACTGTCTGTCGTCATCAAATCAAATCAAATTTATTTATATAGCCCTTTGTACATCAGCTGATATCTCAAAGTGCTGTACAGAAACCCAGCCTAAAACCCCAAACAGCAAACAATGCAGGTGTAAAAGCACGGTGGCTAGGAAAAACTCCCTAGAAAGGCCAAAACCTAGGAAGAAACCTAGAGAGGAACCAGGCTATGTGGGGTGGCCAGTCCTCTTCTGGCTGTGCCGGGTAGAGATTATAACAGAACATGACCAAGATGTTCAAATGTTCATAAATGACCAGCATGGTCGAATAATAGTAGGGCAGAACAGTTGAAACTGGAGCAGCAGCACAGTCAGGTGGACTGGGGACAGCAAGGAGTCATCATGTCAGGTAGTCCTGGGGCACGGTCCAGGGCTCAGGTCCTCCGAGAGAAAGAAAGAGAGAATTAGAGAGAGCATATGTGGGGTGGCCAGTCCTCTTCTGGCTATGCCGGGTGGAGATTATAACAGAACGTGGCCAAGATGTTCAAATGTTCATAAATGACCAGCATGGTTGAATAATAGTAGGGCAGAACAGTTGAAACTGGAGCAGCAGCATGGCCAGGTGGACTGGGGACAGCAAGGAGTCATCATGTCAGGTAGTCCTGGGGCATGGTCCTAGGGCTCAGGTCCTCCGAGAGAGAGAAAGAAAGAGAGAAGGAGAGAATTAGAGAACGCACACTTAGATTCACACAGGACACCGAATAGGACAGGAGAAGTACTCCAGATATAATATAATAGTACTCCATGATCATCTGATCTTTTATCACCCCAGTGTTAATCTGCAAAATTGTATTATTCGCCTACCTCCTCATGCCTTTTGCACACATTGTATATAGACTGCCCATTTTTTTTTCTACTGTGTTATTGACTTGTTAATTGTTTACTCCATGTGTAACTCTGTGTTGTCTGTTCACACTGCTATGCTTTATCTTGGCCAGGTCGCAGTTGCAAATGAGAACTTGTTCTCAACTAGCCTACCTGGTTAAATAAAGGTGAAATAAAAAAATAAATAAATAAAAATAACAAACTGACCCCAGCCCCCCGACACATAAACTACTGCAGCATAAATACTGGAGGCTGAGACAGGAGGGGTCAGGAGACACTGTGGCCCCATCCGAGGACACCCCCGGACAGGGCCAAACAGGAAGGATATATCATATATATATATCATCACCTCATCTCTGATCAGACAGTAGCAGTCAGCCCCACCATCTAATGTTATGTCTCTCCGTACTGTCTGTCGTCATCACCTCATCTCTGATCAGACAGTAGCAGTCAGCCAGACCATCTAACGTTATGTCTCTCCGTACCGTCTGTCGTCATCACCTCATCTCTGATCGGACAGTAGCAGTCAGCCAGACCATCTAACGTTATGTCTCTCCATACTGTGCTGTCTGTCGACATCACCTCATCTCTGATCAGACAGTAGGAGTCAGCCAGACCATCTAACGTTATGTCTCTCCATACTGTCTGTCGTCATCACCTCATCTCTGATCAGACAGTAGGAGTCAGCCAGACCATCTAACGTTATGTCTCTCCATACTGTCTGTCGTCATCACCTCATCTCTGATCAGACAGTAGCAGCCAGCCAGACCATCTAACGTTATGTCTCTCCATACTGAACTGTCTGTCATCACCTCATCTCTGATCAGACAGTAGCAGCCAGCCAGACCATCTAACGTTATGTCTCTCCATACTGTGCTGTCTGTCGTCATCCTATTTAGCCAGCCTGCCTAAATATGCTGCAGAGCTGTCTGACAACACATTTGTAGATTTCACGTGAACTATCTCTGTCTCTCTCGTCATCGTGTTGTGTACATTCCTCTCTCATGCGGTCTGTGTGTATCTGTCCAGAGATAGTATATATAATGAGGAGATGCTCATGTCTCCGCCCTAACAATGGGAGTCGTTGTCCCAAAGCCGGGAAGGCAGGCAACAAGTTTAGGTCCAATAAGACAATAGAAATGCATTGGGATTATTTTGGACAAGATTCTGTCGAGAGTGAAACTTCTCGATTAGCCTCTTTATCTCTGACATGTCCGAGACGGGGGGGGGGGGGGGGGGGGGCGGTGCAATGGATTATGGTCATCGTAGTGAATTAATGTTTCTGCTCTATGAACTATGTTGAATATTTGTTTTATGGAAACTACACCTCCCTTCAGCCCAGCGTCCCACAAAGGTCTAGAGTTGATTTCTCTCGTGGATAATTGGATTTCTCACAAATAAATAAATAAATAAATGTAATTCAAGTAATTTAACTGATGTCGGCCAATTCGTTGTTTAATAACCCCCCAAAAAGTGTTGGTCAATCGCTCAGCACTACCAACTAAGGTATCTACCGACACCCCTCTTCTCTGTGATGGTAGGGACCGGACGCCATTCATCTTCACCTCAGAGATGCAACACTTCATCACCGGCGGGGGTCAGAAACCCCAGAGGTTTCATCGTTTCGTAGAGCTCTGCTGTGAAGCCTACAACAGCATCCGACGACGCACCGCCCTGGTGCTCAGCCTACTGCAGCTGGTCAGTATACCTCTTAATAACACCTTGGTAACACCTTACGAAGCATTATGACAGACTTATGACCACTGCAGTGCTCAGCCTACTGCAGCTGGTCAGTATACCTCTTAATAACACCTTGGTAACACCTTACGAAGCATTACGACAGACTTATGACCACCCTGGTGCTCAGCCTACTGCAGCTGGTCAGTATACCTCTTAAATAACACCTTGGTAACACCTTACGAAGCATTATGACAGACTTATGACCACCCTGGTGCTCAGCCTACTGCAGCTGGTCAGTATACCCCTTAATAACACCTTGGTAACACCTTAGGAAGCATTATGACAGACTTATGACCACCCTGGTGCTCAGCCTACTGCAGCTGGTCAGTATACCTCTTAATAACATCTTGGTAACACCTTACGAAGCATTATGACAGGCTTATGACCACCCTGGTGCTCAGCCTACTGCAACTGGTCAGTATACCTCTTAATAACACCTTACGAAGCATTATGACAGGCTTATGACCACTGCGGTGCTCAGCCTACTGCAGCTGGTCAGTATACCTCTTAAATAACACCTTGGTAACACCTTACGAAGCATTATGACAGACTTATGACCACCCTGGTGCTCAGCCTACTGCAGCTGGTCAGTATACCTCTTAAATAACACCTTAATAACACCTTACGAAGCATTATGACAGGCTTATGACCACTGCGGTGCTCAGCCTACTGCAGCTGGTCAGTATACCTCTAACTACTTACTAACTAACAAACTCCAATTCTACTTATGAAAAAAAAAAACTTAGTAACACTTTATGAAGCATTATAACAGACTTATGACCACCCTGGTGCTCAGCCTTCTGCAGCTGGTCAGTATACCCCTTAATAACACCTTGGTAACACCTTACGAAGCATTATGACATGCTTATGACATCGTCGTGAAGGTGTGTTACATTGTAGAATGATTGAATGCGTGCCTGTGGGTGTAGATGCTGGGTGCAGGTATGCCGGAGCTGAATGACATCCAGGACCTGCAGTATGTTCAGAACAACCTGAAACCTCAGAACTCTAAGATGGAGGCCACGTCCTACTTCACCAAGTAATATGACTCTGATACTGCCTCTCCTCTTTCCGTCTGGAAAACACACTCGTGCTGTTACTAATATTACAACGGACTCCTCTTTCCGTCTCTCTCTGGGTTCTTTCCTTTTAATGTCTATATAAACCTAAAAACTACAGGGTTTCTTTGCCAGTCCATCCGTCCAGCTACTGCTCCTCTCTGTTCATCGTATATGCACAGTCACTTTAACCATATCTACCTACATGTACATACTACCTCAATCAGCCTGACTAACCGGTGTCTGTACGTAGCCTGGCTACTTTTATAGCCTCTCTACTGTATATAGCCTCTCTACTGTCTGTAGCCTCACTACTGTATATAGCCTGGCTACTTTTATAGCCTCTCTACTGTCTATAGCCTCTCTACTGTCTGTAGCCTCTCTACTGTCTGTAGCCTCACTACTGTCTATAGCCTCTCTACTGTATATAGCCTGGCTACTTTTATAGCCTCTCTACTGTATATAACCTCTCTACTGTCTATAGCCTCTCTACTGTATATAGCCTCTCTACTGTATATAGCCTCTCTACTGTATATAGCCTCTACTGTATATAACCTCTCTACTGTATATAGCCTCTCTGCTGTATATAGCCCCTCTACTGTCTATAGCCTCTCTACTGTATATATCCTCTCTACTGTATATAGCCTCTCTACTGTATATAGCCTCTCTACTGTATATAGCCTCACTACTGTATATAACCTCTCTACTGTATATAGCCTCTCTACTGTATATAGCCTCTCTACTGTATATAGCCCCTCTACTGTATATAGCCCCTCTACTGTATATAGCCTCTACTGTATATAACCTCACTACTGTATATAGCCTCTCTACTGTATATAGCCTCGCTACTGTATATAGCCTCTCTACTGTATATAGCCTCTCTACTGTATATAGCCTCGCTACTTTTATAGCATCTCTACTGTATATAGCATCTCTACTGTATATAGCATCTCTACTGTATATAGCCTCTCTACTGTATATAACCTCACTACTGTATATAGCCTCTCTACTGTATATAACCTCACTACTGTATATAGCCTCTCTACTGCATATAGTCTTGCTACTGTATATAACCTCACTACTCTCTATAGCCTCTCTACTGTCTATAGCCTCACTACTGTATATAGCCTCTCTACTGTATATAGCCTCTCTACTGTATATAACCTCACTACTCTCTATAGCCTCTCTTCTGTATTTAGCCTCTCTACTGTATATAGCCTCTCTACTGTATTTAGCCTCTCTACTGTATATAGCCTCTCTACTGTATTTAGCCTCTCTACTGTATATAGCCTCTCTGCTGTATATAGCCCCTCTACTGTCTATAGCCTCTCTACTGTATATAGCCTCTCTACTGTATATAGCCTCTCTACTATATATAGCCTCTCTACTGTATATAACCTCTCTACTGTATATAGCCTCACTACTGTATATAACCTCTCTACTGTCTATAGCCTCTCTACTGTATATAGCCTCTCTACTGTCTATAGCCTCTCTACTGTATATAGCCTCTCTACTGTATATAGCCTCTCTACTATATATAGCCTCTCTACTGTATATAACCTCTCTACTGTATATAGCCTCACTACTGTATATAACCTCTCTACTGTCTATAGCCTCTCTACTGTCTATAGCCTCTCTACTGTATTTAGCCTCTCTACTGTATATAGCCTCTCTACTGTATATAGCCTCTCTACTGTATATGGCCTCTCTACTGTATATAGCCTCTCTACTGTATATAGCCTCTCTACTGTCTATAGCCTCTCTACTGTCTATAGCCTCTCTACTGTATATAGCCTCTCTACTGTATATAGCCTCTCTACTGTATATAGCCTCTCTACTGTATATAGCCTCTCTACTGTCTATAGCCTCGCTACTTTTATACTTATCTATTGTTCACCTAATACCTTTTTTGCACTATTGGTTAGAGCCTGTAAGTAAGCATTTCACTGTTGTGTTCGGCGCACGTGAGAAATAAACTTTGATTTGATTTGTACTTCCGTCTTGCAGGAAGATCAAGGAGAGCATGGGCAGTTTCCCAGTCAAGCTCAACTTCCTGATCCACACCATGGTCCAGTCCTCTGGGAAGAAGCTGGCGCCACCCAGCCCTTCTCAGAACACCTCCCCCAACACCAACATCCAGGAAGCTGTCATACAGAAGTACACTGTGAAGGGCAAGGATGTGGTGAGTGTCTCTGACCCCTGTGAAAGACAAGGATGTGGTGAGTGTCTCTGACCCCTGTGAAGGACAAGGATGTGGTGAGTGTCTCTGACCCCTGTGAAAGACAAGGATGTGGTGAGTGTCTCTGACCCCTGTGAAAGACAAGGATGTGGTGAGTGTCTCTGACCCCTGTGAAAGACAAGGATGTGGTGAGTGTCTCTGACCCCTGTGAAGGACAAGGATGTGGTGAGTGTCTCTGCCCCCCCCCCTCCCCGTGAAGGACAAGGATGTGGTGAGTGTCTCTGACCCCTGTGAAAGACAAGGATGTGGTGAGTGTCTCTGACCCCTGTGAAAGACAAGGATGTGGTGAGTGTCCCGTGAAGGACAAGGATGTGGTGAGTGTCTCTGCCCCCAGTGAAGAACAAGGATGTGGTGAGTGTCTCTGACCCCTGTGAAAGACAAGGATGTGGTGAGTGTCTCTGACACTGGGTTGTGGGTTGTCTGTCTGGAGGGTAGGAGATGGGTTGTCTGTCTGGTGGGTAGGAGATGGGTTGTCTGTCTGGAGGGTAGGAGATGGGTTGTCTGTCTGGTGGGTAGGAGATGGGTTGTCTGTCTGGTGGGTAGGAGATGGGTTGTCTGTCTGGTGGGTAGGAGATGGGTTGTCTGTCTGGTGGGTAGGAGATGGGTTGTCCGTCTACGTGGAACCCAAAATGGTTCTACCTGGAACCAAAACAAATTATACCTGGAACCATAAAGGGTGCTAATATCAGGACAATCCAATAACCTTTTTTCTAAAAGTGTAGTATGTTCATGCAGTGACTCCTAAAATCCCTTTCACAAGTGTAATTACGAGGGAGATAACGTGATAATGATACGATATGTGATAAAAGATAATTACTTCTGTCGATGTCAAAGTGCTCCCGGGGCAGTTTAAAGTGTATACTTCATTGTGTCTCCGGGAAGACTTTTGACGATGTGTAATTTCAGACGTACGAGTTGAGGGTGACCATTGAAGACGGCTATCTGATCAGCGAGAAGACATTCGGTCAGTTTGAGCTGATCCACAAAGAGCTGAAGAAACACTTCATGGAGTCTACTCTCCCACAGTGAGTCTGAGCTACTATACTGTTGAGTTACACCGTCTACTCGCTCCTTGACACACATAGGTATGTCCCATTTCATGTGAATTACATTCATTCAAATTGAATTCCTATTTATTCATGCTCTTTTCATTATTGGGGTAGATTCCCCAAATGGTTCCAGATGTCGTTCACTCCAGGCAGAAAAATGTCCCTGCTGAATAAATATCTGAAGGAACTGTTCGAAGGACCATGTAAAGGCGTACGTTCTAGTCCTCCTTCTCCTCTTCCTCCTCTTCTTCTTCCTCCTCTTCTTCTTCTTCTTCTTCATCTTCTTCTTTATCTTCTTCTTTATCTTCTACTTTATCTTCTTCTTCATCTTCATCTTCTTCTTCATCTTCTTCTTTATCTTCTACTTTATCTTCTTCTTCATCTTCTTCTTCATCTTCTTCTTCATCTTCTTCTTTATCTTCTACTTCATCTTCTTCTTTATCTTCATCTTCTTCTTTATCTTCTACTTCATCATCTTCATCTTCTTCTTTATCTTCTACTTCATCTTCTTCTTTATCTTCTACTTCATCTTCTTCTTTATCTTCATCTTCTTCGTCTTCGTCTTCTTATTCTAGTTACGGAAAAGACTGTCATTGTTTGATCTCCACAGTTCGAATCCCATGAACTGAACCCGTGGTCTAAAGCATATTTAATTGTGCCGTCGACAGAATGAGTTTGTGTGCTGTTTGTTTCTGGATGGACCCAAGACCAGGACTCCCAACTGTGTGAAATCAGACAGAGGTAATGTTTCTTTATGCACCACTCCTTTACGAGCGGCAGGTAGTCTAGCATTGAGCCAGTAACCAGTTACCAAAAGGTTTCTGGTTCGAATCCCCGAGCCGACTACTCAACCCTAATTGCTTCCTATAAGTCGCTGTAGAGAAGAGCTGCCGATGTGCCCTTGAGCAAGGCACGCAACCCTAATTGCTCCTATAAGTCGCTCTAGAGAAGACCTAAATGACTCAAATGTCAAATGTTACACTTCTTTATGTTTGAAATCTACCAATTGATTACCTAAAATGACAGGGTAACATCATTTTGCAAGGGTTTGGGGTGGGGGGCTGTGTGTTCAATGAGGAACTTTCTGGACAATATTTCTGTCCATTTAGGCTGGGGAACCTTTTTGTCTCAAGAGCACCCCTAGAGGAAAATGTTACGTATCGTATCTTATCTGTTGTGTTGCCAGACGGTGGACCCCAGATTCAACTCTACATTTCCTACAACGACCACAAGCTCTCTGTCCTGGTCAAACACCTCAAGAACATTGTGAGTCGTGTTCTTTACTTCTTCTTCCTCTTCATCTTTATCTTCTTCTTCTTCATCTTCTTCTTTATCTTCTTTTCCTTCTTTATCTTCATCTTCCTCTTTATCTTCATCTTCCTCTTTATCTTCATCTTCTCTTCTTTTAATCTTCATCTCCTTTAACTTCTTCTTTATCTTCCTCTATCTTCTTCTTCATCTTCTTCTTTATTTTCTTCTTCTCCTTCTTCTCCTCCTCCTTCTTCTTCCTCTTCATCTCCTTCTTTATCTTCTTCTCCTTCTTTATCTTCATTTTCTTCTCCTTCTTCTTTATCTTCTTCTTCACCACTAACTGTTGTACTTGTCTCTCTGCTCCAATACATCAGAAGTTGGCCAATGGTTCGTGTCCAGATGCCTATGTGGTCACCAGGCTGAAGCCAGACCCCCTCAAAAGATCCAAAAGGAAGACCAAGGTGGTCCGTAACAACCACAACCCTACCTTCAATGAACTGGTACATTATTATTTATTTTACCTTTCTTTAACTAGGCAAATCAGTTAAGAACAAATTCCTATTTTTACCATGATGGTCTACCCCGGCCAAACCCGGACGATGCTGGACCAATTGTGCACCGCCCTATGGGACTCCCGATCACGGCCGGGGTTGTGATACAGCCCGGGATCGAACCAGGGTCTGTAGGGTCTTGGACCGCAGTGCCACACATAAAGTTAGGTTTCCTTGTTGAGAAACTCTAAATGTATGTATGCCCGTGAGAACAGGGGAGAAGGAATATTCAACTGTCACTTTAGCAGTGTGAGCAGCACGTTATCTAAAATTATGCCTCAACATGGCTTCAATTATGAAACAGTCAAACATACTTTAGTCTGATGTTTTCAATAGCTAGAATTGCAGCCTCTGTTTTGAGTTATTTATAACAATAGGCCTGCTGTGGACTGTTCTCATTAAGCAATACAAGGCTTGTAGACTGGAGAGCCATGGGGCAGAGTATATGGGCTTCATCACATCAATCATGTAGACACTGTGGGAGTGTAGACACTGGGAGTGTAGACACTGTGGGAGTGTAGACACTGGGAGTGTAGACACTGGGAGTGTAGACACTGTGGGAGTGTAGACACTGGGAGTGTAGACACTGTGGGAGTGTAGACACTGGGAGTGTAGACACTGGGAGTGTAGACACTGAGAGTGTAGACACTGTGGGAGTGTAGACAGTGTAGGAGTGTAGACACTGGGAGTGTAGACACTGTGGGAGTGTAGACACTGGGAGTGTAGACACTGTGGGAGTGTAGACACTGTGGGAGTGTAGACACTGTGGGAGTGTAGACACTGTGGGAGTGTAGACACTGGGAGTGTAGACACTGGGAGTGTAGACACTGTGGGAGTGTAGACACTGGGAGTGTAGACACTGTGGGAGTGTAGACACTGTGGGAGTGTAGACACTGTGGGAGTGTAGACAATGGGGGAGTGTAGACACTGGGAGTGTAGACACTGTGGGAGTGTAGACACTGTGGGAGTGTAGACACTGTGGGAGTGTAGACACTGTGGGAGTGTAGACAGTGTAGGAGTGTAGACACTGTGGGAGTGTAGACACTGGGAGTGTAGACACTGGGAGTGTAGACACTGTGGGAGTGTAGACACTGGGAGTGTAGACACTGTGGGAGTGTAGACACTGGGAGTGTAGACACTGTGGGAGTGTAGACACTGTGGGAGAGTATACACTGGGAGTGTAGACACTGTGGGAGAGTAGACACTGTGGGAGTGTAGACACTGTGGGGGTGTAGACACTGTGGGAGAGTATACACTGGGAGTGTAGACACTGTGGGAGTGTAGACACTGGGAGTGTAGACACTGTGGGAGTGTAGACACTGGGAGTGTAGACACTGGGAGTGTAGACACTGTGGGAGTGTAGACACTGTGGGAGTGTAGACACTGGGAGTGTAGACACTGTGGGAGTGTAGACACTGTGGGAGTGTAGACACTGGGAGTGTAGACACTGTGGGAGTGTAGACACTGTGGGAGTGTAGACACTGTGGGAGTGTAGACACTGGGAGTGTAGACACTGTGGGAGTGTAGACACTGGGAGTGTAGACACTGTGGGAGTGTAGACACTGGGAGTGTAGACACTGTGGGAGTGTAGACACTGGGAGTGTAGACACTGTGGGAGTGTAGACACTGTGGGAGTGTAGACACTGTGGGAGTGTAGACACTGGGAGTGTAGACACTGGGAGTGTAGACACTGTGGGAGTGTAGACACTGGGAGTGTAGACACTGTGGGAGTGCAGACACTGTGGGAGAGTATACAATGGGAGTGTAGACACTGTGGGAGAGTAGACACTGTGGGAGTGTAGACACTGTGGGGGTGTAGACACTGTGGGAGAGTATACACTGGGAGTGTAGACACTGTGGGAGAGTAGACACTGTGGGAGTGTAGACACTGTGGGAGTGTAGACACTGGGAGTGTAGACACTGTGGGAGTGTAGACACTGGGAGTGTAGAGACTGGGAGTGTAGACACTGTGGGTGTGTATACACTGTGGGAGTGTAGACACTGGGAGTGTAGACACTGGGAGTGTAGACACTGTGGGAGTGTAGACACTGGGAGTGTAGACACTGTGGGAGTGTAGACACTGGGAGTGTAGACACTGGGAGTGTAGACACCGTGGGAGTGTAGACACTGTGGGAGTGTAGACACTGGGAGTGTAGACACTGGGAGTGTAGACACTGTGGGAGTGTAGACACTGTGGGAGTGTAGACACTGGGAGTGTAGACACTGTGGGAGTGTAGACACTGGGAGTGTAGACACTGTGGGAGTGTAGACACTGGGAGTGTAGACACTGGGAGTGTAGACACTGTGGGAGTGTAGACACTGGGAGTGTAGACACTGGGGGAGTGTAGACACTGGGGGAGTGTAGACACTGTGGGAGTGTAAACACTGGGAGGGTAGACACTGTGGGAGTGTAGACACTGTGGGAGTGTAGACACTGTGGGAGTGTAGACACTGGGAGTGTAGAGACTGGGAGTGTAGACACTGTGGGAGTGTATACACTGTGGGAGTGTAGACACTGGGAGTGTAGACACTGTGGGAGTGTAGACACTGGGAGTGTAGACACTGTGGGAGTGTAGACACTGGGAGTGTAGACACTGGGAGTGTAGACACCGTGGGAGTGTAGACACTGGGAGTGTAGACACTGTGGGAGTGTAGACACTGGGAGTGTAGACACTGTGGGAGTGTAGACACTGGGAGTGTAGACACTGGGAGTGTAGAC
Organism: Oncorhynchus nerka; assembly: GCF_034236695.1. Lineage (NCBI taxonomy): Eukaryota > Metazoa > Chordata > Actinopteri > Salmoniformes > Salmonidae > Oncorhynchus > Oncorhynchus nerka. The sequence goes on from NC_088404.1 coordinate 9,492,207, forward strand.
ACTGTGGGAGTGTAGACACTGGGGGAGTGTAGACACTGGGAGTGTAGACACTGTGGGAGTGTAGACACTGGGAGTGTAGACACTGTGGGAGTGTAGACACTGTGGGAGTGTAGACACTGTGGGAGTGTAGACACTGGGAGTGTAGACACTGGGAGTGTAGACACTGTGGGAGTGTAGACACTGTGGGAGTGTAGACACTGTGGGAGTGTAGACACTGGGAGTGTAGACACTGTGGGAGTGTAGACACTGGGAGTGTAGACACTGTGGGAGTGTAGACACTGTGGGAGTGTAGACACTGGGAGTGTAGACACTGTGGGAGTGTAGACACTGTGGGGGTGTAGACACTGGGAGTGTAGACACTGGGAGTGTAGACACTGTGGGAGTGTAGACACTGTGGGGGTGTAGACACTGGGAGTGTAGACACTGTGGGAGTGTAGACACTGGGAGTGTAGACACTGTGGGAGTGTAGACACTGGGAGTGTAGACACTGTGGTGCAGATGAAAGTAAGTCGTTTGTGGTTAGTATGACCAGACATTCCCTGTGCTACATTTCTAATCTCTCTCTGACCTTTTGCTAAAAGCAAAAAAAGACACATTTAAAAATATTTAAAAGTCAAAATGAATAACAAAGTGTTGTTCTTCTCCGTCTGTCTGTAGATAGAGTACCGTGACATGTCGTCTGTGCAAGACCGCGAGTTAGAGGTGACAGTGAAGAGCAGGAAGGTCTTTGTGGCCTCAGCCAACGTCAGACTGGAACAGAACAACATGGACACAGAGGAGTGGTTCCTACTGGACAATCGGGTGCCTAGTGCCTTTTTATTAAGGCGCATCGCAGCATAACCTTTTACAACGTCGCACAGTGGTTGCCTACTGGGAAATCTGATGCCTAGTGCGGAAACCCGAAGATGAGCGTTTCTTATTGGACAAAGTCCAAGTAGCACTGTCTCTCCCTGTTTCCCTCAGTTTGAAAAACGTTTGGAGAAAAAAAAGAAAGAAAAAAAGAAGCGTCTTTCATTGGGCAAGAACAGGTAGCACCTCATTCCGTTTCAAAATGTTTTCTCCCTACTGAACACCATTCTGGAGAGGTGATGTGATGCCAGCCTACCACCAATAGATGGCAGTGTTGTACAGGAACCTACATGGAGCGTGGAAGGATTTCTTATCCTTAGAACTTGTCTGTTCTATTGGCACTGATCTGGGATCTTTTTAACAATCCTCATCTAATCCAGAACTCTACCACGAGGGAAGGGAAGTAAAAACTCAACCCTAGATCAGCATCTAAGGAGATTTCTAAAACGGGTTGGTCAAAACAAGCATTGTGATTGGTTGAGAAGTGTTCTAAGCCATACTAAGAAACCTGTTTAGCACAGGCACATCTACGATGCAAAAAATGGGCATCTTGGTTTTCTGTTTAATCTGAGAAACCTTTCAGCATCCATTTCCGTTGAGGGATGAAATAGTAGCCTACGAATACAGTTGTCAAAAATTATGTTTTTTATTGAATTGGAAACCCGTTGTAGAAAAGCAATTGCACACTCGAGGTTGTGCAAAACAACTTGTTTTAGCATGCCTTCTCATGTGCAACTACTTTACTGCATCCTGCTCCTTCATATAGACGAGTCAACATCCTGCTCCTTCATATAGACGAGTCAACATCCTGCTCCTTCATATAGACGAGTCAACATCCTGCTCCTTTATATAGACGAGTCAACATCCTGTTCCTTCCTATAGACGAGTCAACATCCTGCTCCTTCCTATAGACGAGTCAACATCCTGCTCCTTCATATAGACGAGTCAACATCCTGCTCCTTCATATAGACGAGTCAACATCCTGTTCCTTTATATAGACGAGTCAACATCCTGCTCCTTCATATAGACGAGTCAACATCCTGCTCCTTCCTATAGACGAGTCAACATCCTGCTCCTTCCTATAGACGAGTCAACATCCTTCTTCCTATAGACGAGTCAACATCCTGCTCCTTTATATAGACGAGTCAACATCCTGCTCCTTCATATAGACGAGTCAACATCCTGCTCCTTCCTATAGACGAGTCAACATCCTGCTCCTTCCTATAGACGAGTCAACATCCTGCTCCTTCCTATAGACGAGTCAACAGTAGACGAGTCAACATCCTGCTCCTTCAACATCCTGCTCCTTCATATAGACGAGTCAACATCCTGCTCCTTCCTATAGACGAGTCAACATCCTGCTCCTTCCTATAGACGAGTCAACATCCTGCTCCTTCCTATAGACGAGTCAACATCCTGCTCCTTCATATAGACGAGTCAACATCCTGCTCCTTCATATAGACGAGTCAACATCCTGCTCCTTCCTATAGACGAGTCAACATCCTGCTCCTTCATATAGACGAGTCAACATCCTAAACAAGCTACTAGTGTTTGGATTCGAAGAATGGAATGTTACAAGGAACTAAGGCTAGCAGGGAGACTCAAGTCTGATTCTGGACACTAGATTCAGAATCTATTTTCTACATCTTCCTTGTCTTTTTATATCTCAATGTGAACAAAATGAAGGAAATGTATGTTTTGAAAATGTGTAATTAATTGTATCCATTATTTAACTCATAATTGACTATTTGTTATGTGTGTATATCATTTGTTGTAAAATGTCATATTGTTTATACTGTGACTCCTAATCTCATGTCTTAATGGCCTGATTGTGTTAGTACAGTGGTAGATGAGAGCGTGTGGCTGGCTCCCTCCCTCCCATCCCCAGCTCAGCCCTAGTCCCAGCCCTAGTCCCATCCCCAGCTCAGCCCTAGTCCCATCCCCAGCTCAGCCCTAGTCCCATCCCCAGCTCAGCCCTAGTCCCATACCCAGCCCTAGTCCCATCCCCAGCTCAGCCCTAGTCCCAGGCCTAGTCCCATCCCCAGCTCAGCCCTAGTCCCAGCCCTAGTCCCAGCCCTAGTCCCAGCCCTAGTCCCACCCCCAGCTCAGACCTAGTCCCAGCCCTAGTCCCATCCCCAGCCCTAGTCCCATCCCCAGACCTAGTCCCATCCCCAGCTCAGACCTAGTCCCATCCCCAGCCCTAGTCCCATCCCCAGCTCTAGTCCCATCCCCAGCCCTAGTCCCAGCCCTAGTCCCATCCCCAGCCCTAGTCCCATCCCCAGCCCTAGTTCCATCCCCAGCTCAGACCTAGTCCCATCCCCAGCCCTAGTCCCATCCCCAGCCCTAGTCCCATCCCCAGCCCAGCCCTAGTCCCATCCCCAGCCCTAGTCCCATCCCCAGCCCTAGTCCCATCCCCAGTCCTAGTCCCATCCCCAGCCCTAGTCCCATCCCCAGCTCAGTCCTAGTCCCATCCCCAGCCCTAGTCCCATCCCCAGCCCTAGTTCCATCCCCAGCTCAGACCTAGTCCTAGCCCTAGTCCCATCCCCCAGCCCTAGTCCCATCCCCAGCCCTAGTCCCATCCCCAGCCCTAGTCCCATCCCCAGCTCAGACCTAGTCCCAGCCCTAGTCCCATCCCCAGCCCTAGTCCCATCCCCAGCCCTAGTCCCATCCCCAGCCCTAGTCCCATCCCCAGCTCAGACCTAGTCCCAGCCCTAGTCCCATCCCCAGCCCTAGTCCCATCCCCAGCCCTAGTCCCATCCCCAGCCCTAGTCCCATCCCAAGCCCTAGTTCCATCCCCAGCTCAGACCTAGTCCTAGCCCTAGTCCCATCCCCAGCCCTAGTCCCATCCCCAGCCCTAGTCCCATCCCCAGCCCTAGTCCCATCCCCAGCTCAGACCTAGTCCCAGCCCTAGTCCCATCCCCAGCCCTAGTCCCATCCCCAGCTCAGTCCTAGTCCCATCCCCATCCCTAGTCCCATCCCTAGTCCCATCCCCAGCTCAGCCCCTATTAATGTCATTAGTCTGAGTCATACGTAGGAATGTATTGATTAGATGCAGAGATGGGATGCAGGGATCCATTGAAGAGATTTACCAGGTGGAACAAAGTCATGTAATCAATCACCATTCTCCCAGGAGGCTACTGACCTGGGCAACCTGCTCTGCACGACATTCATAAGGTTTGAGTCCCAAATGGGACCATATTCCCTATATAATGCACTACGTTTGACCAGGGCCACATGGGCCATTAGGGACTCATAGAGGGAGTTATTGAGGGTAGGGATGAGAATAGACTACATTGTAGACTGTTTTGGTATCACCCACTGCACAGGGCCTTTCTCAAGGCTTTGGTCTTTTTAACTGTTAAACCGTGGCAGCTGCTGATAGCCCTTTCCAATGCCTTGTTTTATGTGTTATTTTTATCTTAACTCTGAGACAGTCACATTGGTCTTAAGACAATCCCTTCAGTCCCGGGGTGATTCTATTGTTAGAACTGTAGCACATTGGTCTTAAGACAATCCCTTCAGTCCCGGGGTGATTCTATTGTTAGAACTGTAGCACATTGGTTCCTTGTAAAGTATTGTAAGTCCTGAAAGTTTAGAATGTTTTTGTTACATGGGTTTCCATCATTGTAAGCGGTTGATTGTCATGTCTGTAATAGAGTATTCTACTTTATTCTCCATCCAGCCTTCCCTCCCTCCCATCCAGCCTTCCCTCCCTCCCATCCAGCCTTCCCTCTCTCCCATCCAGCCTTCCCTCCCTCCCATCCAGCCTTCCCTCCCTCCCATCCAGCCTTCCCTCTCTCCCATCCAGCCTTCCCTCTCTCCCATCCAGCCTTCCCTCCCTCCCTCCCATCCAGCCTTCCCTCCCTCCCATCCAGCTTTCCCTCCCTCCCATCCAGCCTTCCCTCTCTCCCATCCAGCCTTCCCTCTCTCCCATCCAGCCTCCCTCCCTCCCATCCAGCCTTCCCTCCCTCCCATCCAGCCTTCCCTCCCTCCCATCCAGCCTTCCCTCCCTCCCATCCAGCCTTCCCTCGCTCCCATCCAGCCTTCACTCTCTCCCATCCAGCCTTCCCTCCCATCCAGCCTTCCCTCCCTCCCATCCAGCCTTCCCTCCCTCCCATCCAGCCTTCCCTCGCTCCCATCCAGCCTTCCCTCTCTCCCATCCAGCCCTTCCCTCCCTCCCATCCAGCCTTCCCTCCCTCCCATCCAGCCTTCCCTCCCTCCCATCCAGCCTTCCCTCCCTCCCATCCAGCCTTCCCTCCCATCCAGCCTTCCCTCCCTCCCATCCAGCCTTCCCTCCCATCCAGCCTCCCTCCCTAGCCCCTCCCCCCCAGCCTTCCCTCCCTCCCATCCAGCCTTCCCTCCCATCCAGCCTTCCCTCCCTCCCATCCAGCCTTCCCTCCCTCCCACCCAGCCTTCCATCCCTCCCATCCAGCCTTCCCTCCCTCCCATCCAGCCTTCCCTCCCTCCCATCCAGCCTTCCCTCCCATCCAGCCTTCCCTCCCTCCCTCCCTCCCATCCAGCCTTCCCTCCCTCCCATCCAGCCTTCCCTCCCTCCCATCCAGCCTTCCCTCCCTCCCTCCCATCCAGCCTTCCCTCCCTCCCACCCATCCAGCCTTCCCTCCCTCCCTCCCATCCAGCCTTCCCTCCCTCCCATCCAGCCTTCCTCCCTCCCTCCCATACAGCCTTCCCTCCCTCCCATCCAGCCTTCCCTCCCTCCCATCCAGCCTTCCCTCCCTCCCAGCCTTAGTCAGTCCCATCCCCAGCCTTAGTCAGTCCCTGTCCCATCCCTAGCCTTAGTCAGTCCCTGTCCCATCACTAGCCTTAGTCAGTCCCTGTCCCATCCCTAGCCTTAGTCAGTCCCTGTCCCATCCCCAGCGTTAGTCAGTCCCATCCCCATCCTTAGTCAGTCCCATCCCCATCCCTAGCCTTAGTCAGTCCCTGTCCCATCCCCAGCCTTAGTCAGTCCCATCCCCAGCCTTAGTCAGTCCCATCCCCATCCTTAGTCAGTCCCTGTCCCTTCCCTAGCCTTAGTCAGTCCCTGTCCCATCCCCAGCCTTAGTCAGTCCCTGTCCCATCCCCAGCCTTAGTCAGTCCCTGTCCCATCACCAGCCTTAGTCAGTCCCATCCCCAGCCTTAGTCAGTCCCTGTCCCATCCCCAGCCTTAGTCAGTCCCTGTCCCATCCCCAGCCTTAGTCAGTCCCTGTCCCATCCCCAGCCTTAGTCAGTCCCAGTCCCATCCCCAGCCTTAGTCAGTCCCTGTCTCATCCCCAGCCTTAGTCAGTCCCTGTCTCATCCCCAGCCTTAGTCAGTCCCTGTCCCATCCCTTGCCAAGTACCTCAACTCCACCATGACTTCATCCACAGAGTTGAATGCAGAAACGGAACTCCTTCGAGTCACTATGCGTCAATACTTCAACAATTGAAATACCCTTACTTTGTACAGTGCCTTCATAAAGTCCCAGTCCCATTGTCCTGCTGATCTATATCACTAGATCTATACCACTAGTTTCCGTACAATACTGTATATCAGACTTGTTCTATGCCAATAAATCAGATATCTATATCATACAGTACCTACATCCACTTTTAATTACTTGCTGCTGCCTGGAACTAGCAAAGGGCCTTTATCAATGCTGAGCCTGGGTAATGGAGAAATTAAGTGGTTCTAGGTATGCCACACATGGAGACGTCCTAGGAAGATTCTAGGGGGTTTCTAGAAGTACCAAACGAAGACAAAGATGCTGAATCCAGGCTGAGATGCAATGGTTAGGTCCTGGAGAAGGAGAAGCTCTAAGAAGCAGAAGTTATCAGATGGAGAGGTGCTAGGAGTACCAGATGAAAATGAAGAGAGAAGCTGGATCCAGGCTATAGCCCTCTCTAGACAGGAGAGGAACCCAGCGGTACCCTGGAGAGATGGGAATACAAGCACATGCAACTAATAGATACGATGTCTCAATACAAAGGATGCTGCCTATCTGCCTCGAAAGGAAGCATCCTTGTGGATTGGAACACAGTCCATGTCACTGTTCAGGCCTGATTATGTCAATCACTAATGACTGTGTGTTCTCTCTCTTTACCCCTCTCCCTCGCTAACCCTCTTCCTCCCCATCCATCTCTTCATTCCCCTCCCTCGCTAACCCTCTTCCTCCCTCACTAACCCTCTTCTTCTCTCGCTAACGGTCTTCCTCCCCCTCCCTCGCTAACCCTCTTCCTCCCTCTAACCCTCCCCCTCCCTCGCTAACACTCTTCCTCCCCATCCATCTCTTCTTCCCCTCCCTCGCTAACCCTCCCCTTCCCTCTCTAATCCTCCCCCTCCCTCTCTAACCCCCTCCCTCACTAACCCTCTTCCCTCGCTAACTCTCTTCCTCCCTCGCTAACCCTCTTCCTCCCTCTAACCCTCTTCCTCCATCTAACCCTCCCCTCCCTAACCCCTCCCCCTCCCTCTAACCCTCTTCCTCCCCATCCATCTCTTCTTCCCCCTCCCTCGCTAACCCTCCCCTTCCTCCCTCTAACCCTCCCCTCCCTCGCTAACCCTCTTCCTCCCCATCCATCTCTTCTTCCCCCTCCCTCGCTAACCCTCCCCTTCCCTCTCTAACCCTCCCCTCCCTCGCTAACCCTCTTCCTCCCAATCGATCTCTTCCTCCCCCTCTTTCTCTTCCCCTCTTCCTCCCTCTCTTCCTGTATTCCTCCCCCTCCCTCTCTCTCCTCATCCTCCCCCTCTTTCTCTTCCCCTCTTCCTCCCTCTCTCTTCCTCTCCCTCCTCTTCCTCCACCTCTCACCTTTCTTCATGCTGATGAAGGGGATGGTGTACTGTCCTATAAACTCAGAGGTGAGCCCTGTCTGGTCTCTTACAGTGAAGCGGATGAGGCTGAGGTCAGGGACAGAGATGGTGAAGTTCATGGCCGAGTCCCAACGAGGGCTCAGAGCTGTGGGAGGGAGCCAGAACAGTTACTATTTCCACCCTCAAACCCCCCATCCACTTAAAGCCCCTATGAATAGGTGAACTCTCTATCTCTCCCTCTTGTCTCCACCTAGCAGTCCATGTCTGGGTGATGTGTCCTAAATAAGCTGAATCACTGTTCGTTTACATCGAGGAAGTGCTCGGGCTTTAGAATACGCTAGGTCCAAATGAAGGGTGATACGTGGCCAGGGGATGTAAACGCCTCCATAGAATAATGACTATCAAAACAACCTAGGGTACGATATGGCACCCTATTCCCTATATATAGTGAACTACTTTAGACCAGAGCCCTATAGAACCCTATTCCCTATATATAGTGAACTACTTTAGACCAGAGCCCTATAAAACCCTATTCCCTATATAGTGAACTACTTTAGACCAGGGCCCTATAGAACCCTATTCCCTATATATAGTGAACTACTTTAGACCAGAGCCCTATAGAACCATATTCCCCATATAGTGCACTACTTTAGACCAGGGCCCTATAGAACCCTATTCCCTATATAGTGCACTACTTTAGAGCAGAGGCCTATAGAACCCTATTCCCTATATAGTGCACTACTTTAGACCAGAGCCCTATAGAACCATATTCTCTATATATAGTGCACTACTTTAGACCAGAGCCCTATAGAACCCTATTCCCTATATAGTGTACTACTTTAGACCAGAGCCCTATAGAACCATATTCCCTATATATAGTGCACTACTTTAGACCAGAGCCCTATAGAACCATATTCCCTATATATAGTGAACTACTTTAGACCAGAGCCCTATAGAACCCTATTCCCTATATAGTGCACTACTTTAGACCAGAGCCCTATAAAACCCTATTCCCTATATAGTGAACTACTTTAAACCAGAGCCCTATAGAACCCTACTCCCTATATAGTGCACTACTTTAGACCAGAGCCCTATAGAACCCTATTCCCTATATAGTGCACTACTTTAGATCAGAGCCCTATAGAACCCTATTCCCTATATAGTGCACTACTTTAGACCAGAGCCCTATAAAACCCTATTCCCTATATAGTGAACTACTTTAAACCAGAGCCCTATAGAACCCTACTCCCTATATAGTGCACTACTTTAAACCAGAGCCCTATAGAACCCTACTCCCTATATAGTGCACTACTTTAGACCAGAGCCCTATGTGGGCCCAAATCAGGGCCCTGTGAACCGAGTAAGGTGCGACTATATCTGATGCTATCAAGAAACAATTAGACTCTTGAGTTGCGTCTTTAACACTCCGTTCATGAGTTCATTATCGCTGAGGGCAGATGAAAGCAGACAGAGGAGATTGAATGAGACAGAAACACATGTTATTGTTCACCCAGACTTCAAATGATGGAAATGCTTCACAAGCTGTTAATGAAATGGTCCACATTGACCTGTGTATAAGTGATATTCTTGAATATGTAAACTTTTTATATTAGTCTCCAGTAGCAAAAATCTAAGTCACAAATGACATTACTGCACTGTATTTATAGTGTATATGTCTAGTGTCCTCGCTTGGCTCTCTTTTCTTTCCCCTCTCTAGTGAGAGCAGCCTGTCCTCTCCTCTAGTGAGAGCTGCCTGTCCTCTCTCCTCTCTAGTGAGTGCAGCCTGTCCTCTCTCCTCTCTAGTGAGTGCAGCCTGTCCTCTCCTCTCTAGTGGACCCTGTCCTCTCCTCTCTAGTGGACCCTGTCCTCTCCTCTCTAGTGGACCCTGTCCTCACCTCTCTAGTGGACCATGTCCTCTGTCTGATATACAGAATTGTGTCTCTCTGTCCTTTGTGTTCTTTCTGAGGGCTCGTGTCTCTCTGTCCTCTGTGTTCTTTCTGAGGGCTCGTGTCTCTCTGTCCTCTGTGTTCTTTCTGAGGTCTTGTGTCTCTCTGTCTGTGTTCTTTCTGAGGTCTCGTGTCTCTCTGTCCTCTGTGTTCTTTCTGAGGGCTCGTGTCTCTCTGTCCTCTGTGTTCTTTCTGAGGTGCTCGTGTCTCTCTGTCCTCTGTGTTCTTTCTGAGGGCTCGTGTCTCTCTGTCCTCTGTGTTCTTTCTGAGGTCTCGTGTCTCTCTGTCCTCTGTGTTCTTTCTGAGGTCTCGTGTCTCTCTGTCCTCTGTGTTCTTTCTGAGGTGCTCGTGTCTCTCTGTCCTCTGTGTTCTTTCTGAGGTCTAGTGTAGCCTACTGTAGTTAAAGGATGAGCCCTCTACTTCTCTAAAGGCAAACCAGACAGTGTGCATCCCAAATCATAGCCTATAGCCTAAAGTGCACTACCTGGACCCTGGTCAAAAGCAGTGGACTACATAGGGAAAGAGTGCACTTTGGGACCCACACTGTGCCTTTTGAAGAGGCTAGCTCATCAGCACATTTCGCCCTCGGAAGCCCAAGAGCTGTCGGCCCGGGAATTGGATTCACGGGGAGAAGAATTAAAGTTTTATAAAGTGGTTTCCTAGGGCAGGAGACTGGTCTCTATGAGTATGGGTTCTGACTGTAGATTCAAACAGTACTTTGAGATCACAGCTAGTCTGCTCCTCTGTACACTGTATCACTCTGAGACTTTGTAGGTTGAGCCCGTTATTTCTTCCAGACATTGACTGTCTATTTCCAGGCATTGACTGTCTATTTCCAGGCATTGACTGTCTATTTCCAGACATTGGCTGTCTATTCCCATACATTGACTGTCTTTCCCAGACATTGACTGTCTCCCAGACATTGACTGTCTTTCCCAGACATCGACTGTCTATTCCCATACATTGACTGTCTTTCCCAGACATTGACTGTCTCCCAGACATTGACTGTCTATTGACTGTCTTTCCCAGACATTGACTGTCTTTCCCAGACATCGAGTGTCTATTCCCAGACATTGACTGTCTATTTCCAGGCATTGACTGTCTATTTCCAGACATTGACTGTCTTTCCCAGACATTGACTGTCTTTCCTGACATTGACTGTCTATTGACTGTCTATTTCCAGGCATTGACTGTCTATTTCCAGACATTGACTGTCTTTCCCAGACATTGACTGTCTATTCCCAGACATTGACTGTCTTTCCAAGACATTGACTGTCTCCCAGACATTGACTGTCTATTGACTGTCTTTCCCAGACATTGACTGTCTTTCCCAGACATCGACTGTCTATTCCCAGACATTGACTGTCTATTTCCAGACATTGACTGTCTATTGACTGTCTTTCCCAGACATTGACTGTCTTTCCCAGACATCGACTGTCTATTCCCAGACATTGACTGTCTTTCCCAGACATTGACTGTCTTTCCCAGACATCGACTGTCTATTTCCAGACATTGACTGTCTATTTCCAGACATTGACTGTCTTTCCCTGACATTGACTGTCTATTCCTGACATTGACTGTCTTTCCCAGACATTGACTGTCTATTTCCAGACATTGACTGTTTATTTCCAGACATTGACTGTCTTTCCCAGACATTGACTGTCTTTCCCAGACATTGACTGTCTTTTCCTGACATTGACTGTCTATTCCTGACATTGACTGTCTTTTCCTGACATTGACTGTCATAGGTTCCTTCACATACTCTAGTTTTGTTTGCTTCACCGTCGTGTTTGTTCATGCCTTTGTAACAGGACTCACGCACACTCCAATCTAACCACGTCTGAGACGCGGTGCCTCTCATGTGTACCCGTCTCTATCTATGCTTCAGAACACACAGTTGCTCGGTTACCATTAAGTAGATTCAATCCGGACCGCGGGAGATCCGTTGTCACAGCGCAATGGACATTTTAAAGGTAATTTCCGATTGATCTGACTTATGTTTTCCGTAAATGCGGTTTCTACGAACAAGGAAACATTGCCTTTAAAAGGGGCGACTGCCCCACTATTGAATCAGTGGGACAGTCGCTTGGAGAACTCACAGTTGTGTCTGACAGTGTCTGTGTGTCTCCTGCAGGAGTCTGAGTGGACACTGTGGATCTCCACGCGTACGAAGGGGTCCAGGGCCTTGCCGCTCCGCGGAACAGGCAGGTTGGAGCCACTGATAACCTTCACACAAGGGACAGGGACAGAGACATGAGCTGTTAGTGTTTTTCCCTCTGAACACCTTACATTAATTCTGTCTCTGTGAACCCAGAGATGGTTGAACCCAGCATGCCATGGCATAAGACATACATACAGACAGACACAGGTGGTAGACACAGACAGACAGACAGGTGGTAGACAGACAGACAGACAGGTGGTAGACAGACAGACAGACACAGGTGGTAGACACAGACAGACAGGTGGTAAACAGACAGACAGAGAGGTGGTAGACAGACAGACAGACAGGTGGTAGACAGGTGGTAGACAGACATTGGAATTTCAGTTTCCTTACTGAATTCCAAATTTAAAAAATTCTCATTGCTTTTCAATGAGGATGTAAATGTTCCAATCCGATGTGTTCTTCTGCCTCGGGGCCTGGTCCCAGGGATTCATCAGCACTAGGAGTGGGCATGGGGGAGAGAACCGAGTGAGCGAGGGAAGGAGGGAGGAAGGGAGGAGGGAAGTAGAAGTGTAATTACACCAGTCTGGCAGGCTTATCTGTAGTCCACTCTCCTCTTCTCTCGTCCCTATGCCCAACCCTGATCAAAGACAAACCTGCATGCAGTTATCTGGGTATGCCTGCCTGGCACCGATGGATCCGCCTCACTCAGGAAACGGGAAGTCAATGACCCCCCCAACTGCCTCATAGTGGTGCTATAGGTATTGTGAGGTTTGATCATCAGTCCAGTGATTACCAGGCTAGTGTTACATGTGTCTGACTGTACACATCAGTTAAATCACTGTGTGATGGACTGATCCATGACTCATTGATTTAGGGTAAGGGGGAACTATGCATGACTATGGGGTTTCTGGGGGGTTATGGTAATTACACACAATCCCAAAACTCACTCAGATTGGGTCAGTGAAGTCCATTCTTCTGCTCAAGGAAACCGATTGTTAGGAAATATATTGGTAAAACAGTATACCAAATAGATTGGTAAAACCGTATGCCAAATAGATTGGAAAAACAGTATACCAAATAGATTGGTAAAACCGTATGCCAAATAGATTGGTAAAACAGTATACCAAATAGATTGGTAAAACCGTATGCCAAATAGATTGGAAAAACAGTATGTGAAATAGATTGGTAAAACAGTATACCAAATAGATTGGTAAAACCGTATGCCAAATAGATTGGTAAAACCGTATGCCAAATAGATTGGAAAAACAGTATACCAAATAGATTGGTAAAACCGTATACCAAATAGATTGGTAAAACCGTATACCAAATAGATTGGAAAAACCGTATACCAAATAGATTGGAAAAACAGTATACCAAATAGATTGGAAAAACAGTATACCAAATAGATTGGTAAAACAGTATACCAAATAGATTGGTAAAACCGTATACCAAATAGATTGGTAAAACAGTATGTGAAATAGATTGGTAAAACAGTATACCAAATAGATTGGAAAAACAGTATACCAAGTATGTGAAATAGGTCCATAGAGTTGAAAAGGAAGCAGCGTTATTTTCTTACCTCTTCTAGTTGAATTATTCAATACAGCAGCATACCTATTTATAAGTGAACATTATTCTATTTATAAATCCGATTCCACTGGACTTGAAAGCTCTGCAGGGCTTTCTAGGAGGCTTTCCCTGGAGTGGAGTACCAGACCTGAAGCACAGGATGTTGATACATAAAGGTGCTTTTTCCCCCCCCTCTGATAAGAGAATACATGTATTTTTCATGCGCAGGGGGAGTCTAGTTTAGTCTACTGAAGCAATAAGGCCCGAGGGGGTATGGCATATGGCTAATATACCACGGTTAATGGGCTGTTCTTACTCACAACGCAATGCAGAGTGCCTGGATTTACAGTCCTTAGCTGTGATTAATTTGCCTTATACCACAAACCCCCAGAGGTGCCTTATTGCTATTATAAACTGGTTAACAACGTAATTACAACAGTAAACAGGTCATTCTACGTCATACCCGTGGTATATTGTCTGTTATAAACTGGGTGGTTTGAGCCCCGAATGCTGATTGGCTGACAGCCAATCAATAAGTGCATTGAGGACGTCGTCCCCACAGTGACTGTACGTACATACCCCAACCAGAAGCCATGGATTACAGGCAACATCCTCACTGAGCTAAAGGGTAGAGCTGCCGCTTTCAAGGTAGCTTATAAGAAATCCTGCTATGCCCTGCGACGAAACATCAAACAGGCAAAGCATCAATACAGGACTAAGATTGAATCGTACTACACCGGCTCTGACGCTCGTCTTATGTGGCAGGGCTTGCAAACTATTACAGACTACAAAGGGAAGCACAGCCGAGAGCTGCCCAGTGACACGAGCCTACCAGACGAGCTTAATTACTTCTATGCTCGCTTCGAGGCAAGCAACACTGAGGCATGCATGAGAGCATCAGCTGTTCTGGAGGACTGAGTGATCACGCTCTCCGTAACAGACGTGAGTAAGACCTTTAAACAGGTCAACATACACAAGGCTGCGGGGCCAGATGGATTACCAGGACGTGTGCTCCGGGGATGTGCTGACCAACTGACCGGTGTCTTCACTGAAATTTTCAACATGTCCCTGATTGAGTCTGTAATACCAACATGTTTCAAGTAGACCACCATAGTCCCTGTGCCCAAGAACACAAAGGCAACTTGCCTAAATGACTACAGACCCGAGGCACTCACGTCCGTAGCCATGAAGTGCTTTGAAAAGCTAATAATGGCTCACATCAACACCATTATCCCAGAAACCCTAGACCCACTCCAATTTGCATACCGCCCAAACAGATCCACAGATGACGCAATCTCTATTGCACTCCACACTGCCCTTTCCCACCTGGACAAAAGGAACACCTATGTGAGAATGTTATTCATTGACGACAGCTCAGCGTTCAACACCATAGTGCCCTCAAAGCTCATCACTAAGCTAAGGACCCTGGGACTAAACACCTCCTTCTGCAACTTGATCCTGGACTTCCTTACGGTCCGCCCCCAGGTGGTGAGGGTAGGTAACAACACATCTGCCACGCTGATCCTCAACATGGGGTCCCCATAGGGGTGCGTGCTTAGCCCCCTCCTGTACTCCCTGTTCACCCACGACTACTTGGCCAGACACGACTCCAACACCATCATTAAGTTTGCAGACAACACAACAGTGGTAGGCCTGATCACCGACAACGACGTGACAGCCTATAGGGAGGAGGTCAAAGACCTGGTCGTTTGGTGCCAGGACAACAACAACTCCCTCAACCAAGACTAAGGAGATGATTGTGGACTACAGGAAAACGTTAGCCTCTATATAGCCTCTCTACTGTGTATAGCCTCTCTACTGTATATAGCCTCTCTACTGTATATAGCCTCTCTAATATATATAGCCTCTCTACTGTATATAGCGTCTACTGTATATAGCCTCTCTACTGTATATAGTCTCTCTACTGTATATAACCTCTACTGTATATAGCCTCTCTACTGTCTATAGCCTCTCTACTGTATATAGCCTCTCTACTGTACATAGCCCCTCTACTGTATATAGCCTCTCTACTGTATGTAACCTCTCTACTGTATATAGCCTCTCTACTGTATATAGCCCCTCTACTGTATATAGCCTCTCTACTGTATGTAACCTCTCTACTGTATATAGCCTCTCTACTGTATATAGCCTCTACTGTATATAGCCTCTCTACTGTATATAGCCTCTCTACTGTATATAGCCTCTCTACTGTATGTAACCTCTCTACTGTATATAGCCTCTCTACTGTATATAGCCCCTCTACTGTATGTAACCTCTCTACTGTATGTAACCTCTCTACTGTATATAGCCTCTCTACTGTATATAGCCTCTCTACTGTATATAGCCTCTCTACATTTACATTTACATTTAAGTCATTTAGCATACCTCTACTGTATATAGCCTTCCTAATGTTATTTTCACTGTCTTTTTACTGTTGTTTTATTTCTTTACTTATCTATTGTTCACCTAATACCTTTTTCACACTATTGGTTAGAGCCTGTAAGTAAGCATGTCACTGTGAGGTCTACCTCCACCTGTTGTATTTGGCGCACGTGACAAATAAACTTTGAGTGTATTTGGAAGGCATTCCACTGCGCTTGGAATGGTACCGTGTCTTGTAAATAAAACCCACAAAGCATCTCTCTTTCTCGTGCACTAGAGCAGCTCGTTTACATATACAGTACAAATAAAAGGACAGCGTCTAATTGGAGTCTGTAGAGTATTCTCCTTGAGTCTGCTAATGTAGACCGGGCGGCCAGAGCGTGATGACTAACAAACTGAAACTGGTCTTTGACTTCCCAGAGATAATGTGTTTTTCGTCTATCTATGTTGCTGTGAATGTGGTAACGTAACCCCAAAAAGTTATAGAGGTAGAGACGCAGTAGGTTAGAGGTAGAGACGCAGTAGGTTAGAGGTAGAGACGCAGTAGGTTAGAGGTAGAGAAGCAGTAGGTTAGAGGTAGAGATGCAGTAGGTTAGAGGTAGAGACGCAGTAGGTTAGAGATAGAGAAGCAGTAAGTTAGAGGTAGAGACGCAGTAGGTTAGAGGTAGAGATGCAGTAGGTTAGAGGTAGAGAAGCAGTAAGTTAGAAGTAGAGGCGCAGTAAGTTAGATGTAGAGACGCAGTAAGTTAGAGGTAGAGACGCAGTAAGTAGAGAAGCTGTAAGTTAGAGGTAGAGATGCAGTAAGTAGAGACGCAGTAGGTTAGAGGTAGAGATGCAGTAAGTAGAGACGCAGTAGGTTAGAGGTAGAGACGCAGTAGGTTAGAGGTAGAGATGCAGTAAGTTAGAGATAGAGATGCAGTAGGTTAGAGGTAGAGATGCAGTAAGTAGAGACGCAGTAGGTTAGAGGTAGAGATGCAGTAGGTTAGAGGTAGAGACGCAGTAAGTAGAGAAGCAGTAAGTTAGAGGTAGAGATGCAGTAAGTAGAGACGCAGTAGGTTAGAGGTAGAGACGCAGTAGGTTAGAGGTAGAGACGCAGTAAGTTAGAAGTAGAGACGCAGTAAGTTAGAGGTAGAGACGCAGTAAGTAGAGAAGCAGTAAGTTAGAGATAGAGAAGCAGTAGGTTAGAGGTAGAGACCCAGTAAGTTAGAGGTAGAGACCCAGTAAGTTAGAGGTAGAGAAGCACCCCCTCCCCGCACAACAGCCCCTGCCTACACACCCCCTCCCACACAACACCCCCTCCCTAAACACCCCCTCCCACACAACACCCCTCCTCACACACAACACCCCCTCCCCACACACCCCTCCTACACAACACCCCTCCCCACACATCCCCTCCCACACAACACCCCTCCCCACACCCCCTCCCACACAACACCCCCTCCCCACACAACACTCCCTCCCCACACCCCCTCCCACACAACACTCTCTCCCCACACAACACTCCCTCCCCTCCCCCACATTCCTCCCCTCCCCACTCACACACCCACATCCTTGCATCACACAGTTCTAGTACCTTCAGCAGTAGGTGTGCTGGCTTCAGGTTGTGACGGTAACTGTTTGGATTAAAGCCCCACTGATTGGTTCTGAGGAAGAGGGGTTTGAGGACGTAACCACAGCCACCGTTGTCCTGGAAACGCCCGTTGTTCAGGTCCATGGGCAGGCCCAACGACTGGAAGTTCAGAGCCACTGTAAGAAGAGCCCAGATGACACAATGTCAGCATTGCCACACGGGCACAGACAAGACCAGACAGATTACATTCTCCAGCCCTCCGTCAACCTAGATTAGACCGGGATTGGACTACAAGACACAAATCTAAACATTCAATGTATTTCCTTACAGTTCAACATTACCAAGCACAGCCAGGGGTCTTTGAATATAGTTTGATTTGTTTATTGAAAAGTTGTGTTTTGTTTTATGTCAAATAGAATGACAAAGGTGATTCATCTCCTTCTGCCTTCACGCAATTAAAATGATGTTGTCATCAATCTCAGTCTTACCAAAGAAACAAAGTTGTCATGAAAGGAATACGAAGTGAATGTCTGTGCCATAAATACATTTTATTTTTTTGCAAAGTTTTTTTGTGTGACTATTCTCAAATGTAACGTCAAGTTTATTTTTCATAATGAATGAATTGAAGATCGTATTGACTCAAGCTCTCACATTTAAACCCAGCGAGAAAGAATGATCACACCAAGCGGTCCAAAGACCATTACGTTCTAATTTACATTCCAGAAAGTGTTGGTGTGAACATGGAGCTCATTCAAAAAAATAATTCTGTCCACCTACCCATCTGTGAGCCCACATTCCAAAACCCCTGAGGGTTGTAGTTAGAGGACAGGGTTCTAGAGGCTGCTGGGTAGATCCTGGTGATGAACACCATGTTGTGCTGGACGAAATCTGGAGCTGAGAGATGAGAACATGTGTTTTTTTTTTACATTTCTCTGGATACGATGGGACTGCTATATGAACTAAAATGATACGAGGAGACTAGGAAAGTACATGGTAACTTCATTAGCATCACATGACTAGAAGTTAGGGTCATCATTTGACCTTATCAGATTCGGTGAAGAAGAAGGATAAAGCATTTGTTACAAACTACTGATTAAATTGGTATTACTCGTTCAGGGACAGGGTGTCCTTGCAGCATTATACATAGACTTTGTGCTTTAAAAAAACGCCACATCAAGGAGCCATTATAGCAACAAGAGGCTGATAATGGCTGTTGAGTGAAATCCATCACAACTTATCTGTCACTGCGTCATTCCCCTCCACTCTATTTCCGTAGCACAATGACCTGTTTACTGATTGTGCTTTGAATTCGAAATCTCAACAGTCTCTTTTCATTCAAATCTCAATAGACTCGTTTCATTCCAATTCTCAACCGTCTTTTTCCCTTTTCACTAACAGTATGAATATGAGACACTCAAACTCCTGTTTTTACTGCTGCCTGTGTTCAACACTTGATACATTGCTAGATACTTGCACATGTGGTTCCCCCCCCTCTCCCCCATGTGCAGTTTGAAACACTAATTTGTTAAGTCTTCCAAGGTACAAAACCTGAGGTCTTGACCAGCTTGTGAGCCTTCTTCTCCCCCAGAGAGGTATTCTCATAGTACTGCTGGTGTTCTCTGGCATGGCTGAAGCTGTGGAACTTCACTGACTTGGTGTAGACCACCAGGTTAGATAGAGACTCAGCAACTACTGCTGCCTTCTTCCTCTTTGTGAGAGAGAGAGAGAAATTGCGAGAGAGAGAGAGACAGAACAATAAACACATTAAGGTTGTGACTAGGGTTAGGGTTGAGCTGGCGAGTGGAAATGAAACTCTAGGGTTCGGATTAAGGTTAGGGACAGGACAACCTCACTGACCCTGCTTTAGTGCTAGTGTTTATAGGGAGATGTACAGGTAAAGTTTCTCCGTGTCCTCTAATCTAATGTACCAGTGTATAATACCTGATATCATACCTCATTAAGAACCCTGACTTACTTTCTTCCGTTTCAATTTGGAATGGTACTTTGTTTTGAGATTAGGCTCCTCTTCCTCATCATCATCTTCATCCTCTTCCTCACTGTCTTCCCCCTCTGAGTCTCTCTCCCTCCTGTCCTCTGAGTCTCTCTCCCTCCTGTCCTCTGAGTCTCTCTCCCTCCTGTCCTCTGAATCTCTCTCTCCTGTCCTCTGAGTCTCTCTCCCTCCTGTCCTCTGTCTCTGACTCACTCTGAGGACTGAGCTTTTTGTTCTTAATCAGGATTTTATATTTCAGCTCCTGTCAACCCAGAGACATAATCCACATATCTGATCTGTCTCGGCGGGAAAGAGACAGTCAAGAAAAACGTTTCACAAAGAAAATGTTTAAGTTTCCGGGTCCAGTGGCAGGCGTTGATATGCGTTGCCTTATCGTGGCTTTCTTTTGCCGACTATCAATTAATGGACTTGTTTTCTACCAATTGTAAATAGTAAACACCATGTTAAGGTGTGGGACATTCATTGTATGACAAGAAAAAACAAGCAGGTCCATTTCACTTCAGCAGATGGCATAACCTGGCCATCCACAATTCACCTGAAGCTGGAGTCTTATATCTCCCTCACTAGCTTTAAGCATCAGCTGTCAGAGCAGCTTGCCGATCACTGCATCTGTACACAGCCCATCTGTAAGTAGCCCACCCAACTACCTCATCCCCATATTGTTATTTATTTATTGCTCCTTTGCACCCCAGTATCTCTACTTGCACATCATCTTCTGCACATCTATCACTCCAGTGTTTAATTTCAAATTGTAATTATTTTGCCTCTATGGCCTATTTATTGCCTTACCTCCCTAATCTTACTACATTTCAACACACTGTATATAGACTTTTCTATTGTGTTATGTACATAACCCATCTGTAATTTAGCCCAAACAACTACTTCTTCCCTTACTGTATTTATTTATTTTGCTCCTTTGCACCCCATTATTTTTATCTCTACTTTGCACATTCTTCCACTGCAAATCTACCATTCCAGTGTTTTACTTGCTATATTGTATTTACTTCGCCACCATGGCCTTTTTTTGCCTTTACCTCCCTTATCTCACCTCATTTGCTCACATCATGTATAGACTTATTTTTCTACTGTATTATTGACTGTATGTTTGTTTATCCCATGTGTAACTCTGTTGTTGTATGTGTCGAACTGATTTGCTTTGTCTTGGCCAAGTCGCAGTTGTAAATGAGAACTTGTTCTCAACTGATTGGTTCTCTGAACCACACCGCTACTTAAAAAAATAAAAGATATCTGTATTCCCAGTCATGTGACATCCATGTATTAGGGCCTAATTTATTTATTTAAATTGACGGAATTGTAACTCAGTAAAATCTTTGAAATTGTTGCATGTTGCGATTATATATCCCCAAAAAATGAGTTTGCTAGAGATATCTGTTTCTTTGACAATGAGACATCCAAAACATTGTTCTTCTCACAATGTCGTATGTAGCGTCTGAACCATTTAGCTTACAAAACTATTATTATCCCTCTACGGAAAGATGCCTCTCCCAAACACGATGTGCTCCGTTTTCTGGGTGTTTTTTTTTTTTTGGGGGGGATGTGTTCCGTTTTCTGGGTGTTTTTTGTGGGGGGTGTGAGGGGGCAGGTAGAGATGTGTTTCTAGTGGGGGGCAGGTAGAGATGTGTTTCTAGTGGGAGGGTGTGGGGGGCAGGTAGAGATGTGTTTCTAGTGGGGGGTGTGGGGGGCAGGTAGAGATGTGTTTCTAGTGGGAGGGTGTGGGGGGCAGGTAGAGATGTGTTTCTAGTGGGAGGGTGTGGGGGGCAGGTAGAGATGTGTATCTAGTGGGGGGCAGGTAGAGATGTGTTTCTAGTGGGGGGCAGGTAGAGATGTGTTTCTAGTGGGGGGTGTGGGGGGGGGGGGCAGGTAGAGATGTGTTTCTAGTGGAGGGTGTGGGGGGCAGGTAGAGATGTGTTTCTAGTGGGAGGGTGTGGGGGCAGGTAGAGATGTGTTTCTAGTGGAGGGTTTGGGGGGCAGGTAGAGATGTGTTTCTTGTGGGGGTGTGGGGGGCAGGTAGAGATGTGTTTCTAGTGGGAGGGTGGGGGGGTTAGAGATGTGTTTCGTTTTCTGGGTGGAGGGTGTGGGGGGGCAGGTAGAGATGTGTTTCTGGGGTGGAGGGTGTGGGGGGCAGGTAGAGATGTGTTTCTAGAGGGGGTGTGGGGGGCAGGTAGAGATGTGTTTCTAGTGGGAGGGTGTGGGGGGGCAGGTAGAGATGTGTTTCTAATGGGAGGGTGTGGGGGCAGGTAGAGATGTGTTTCTGGGGTGGAGGGTGTGGGGGGCAGGTAGAGATGTGTTTCTAGTGGGGGGTGTGGGGGGCAGGTAGAGATATGTTTCTAGTGGAGGGTGTGGGGGGCAGGTAGAGTTGTGTTTCTAGTGGGAGGTGTGGGGGGCAGGTAGAGATGTGTTTCTAGTGGGGGGCAGGTAGAGATGTGTTTCTAGTGGGAGGGTGTGGGGGGCAGGTAGAGATGTGTATCTAGTGGGAGGGTGTGGGGGGCAGGTAGAGATGTGTTTCTAGTGGGGGCAGGTAGAGATGTGTTTCTAGTGGGGGTGTGGGGGGCAGGTAGAGATGTGTTTCTAGTGGGGGGCAGGTAGAGATGTGTTTCTAGTGGGAGGGTGTGGGGGGCAGGTAGAGATGTGTATCTAGTGGGAGGGTGTGGGGGCAGGTAGAGATGTGTTTCTAGTGGGGGGCAGGTAGAGATGTGTTTCTAGTGGGAGGGTGTGGGGGGCAGGTAGAGATGTGTATCTAGTGGAGGGTGTGGGGGGCAGGTAGAGATGTGTTTCTAGTGGGAGGGTGTGGGGGCAGGTAGAGATGTGTTTCTAGTGGGGGGCAGGTAGAGATGTGTTTCTAGTGGGGGGCAGGTAGAGATGTGTTTCTAGTGGGAGGGTGTGGGGGGCAGGTAGAGATGTGTTTCTAGTGGAGGGTGTGGGGGGCAGGTAGAGATGTGTTTCTAGTGGGGGGCAGGTAGAGATGTGTTTCTGGGGTGGAGGGTGTGGGGGGGCAGGTAGAGATGTGTTTCTAGTGGGAGGGTGTGGGGGGCAGGTAGAGATGTGTTTCTAGTGGGGGGTGTGGGGGGCAGGTAGAGATGTGTTTCTAGTGGGGAGTGTGGGGGCAGGTAGAGATGTGTTTCTAGTGGGAGGGTGTGGGGGGCAGGTAGAGATGTGTTTCTAGTGGGAGGGTGTGGGGGCAGGTAGAGATGTGTTTCTAGTGGGGGGCAGGTAGAGATGTGTTTCTGGGGTGGAGGGTGTGGGGGGCAGGTAGAGATGTGTTTCTAGTGGGAGGGTGTGGGGGGCAGGTAGAGATGTGTTTCTAGTGGGGGGCAGGTAGAGATGTGTTTCTAGTGGGGGGCAGGTAGAGATGTGTTTCTAGTGGGAGGGTGTGGGGGCAGGTAGAGATGTGTTTCTGGGGTGGAGGTGTGGGGGGCAGGTAGAGATGTGTTTCTAGTGGGAGGGTGTGGGGGGCAGGTAGAGATGTGTTTCTTGTGGGGGGTGTGGGGGGTTAGAGATGTGTTTCGTTTTCTGGGTGGAGGGTGTGGGGGGCAGGTAGAGATGTGTTTCTAGTGGGAGGTGTGGGGGGCAGGTAGAGATGTGTTTCTAGTGGGGGGCAGGTAGAGATGTGTTTCTAGTGGAGGGTGTGGGGGGCAGGTAGAGATGTGTTTCTAGTGGAGGGTGTGGGGGGCAGGTAGAGATGTGTTTCTAGTGGGGGTGTGGGGGGCAGGTAGAGATGTGTTTCTAGTGGGAGGGTGTGGGGGGCAGGTAGAGATGTGTTTCTAGTGGGAGGGTGTGGGGGGCAGGTAGAGATGTGTTTCTAGTGGGGGGCAGGTAGAGATGTGTTTCTGGGGTGGAGGGTGTGGGGGGCAGGTAGAGATGTGTTTCTAGTGGGAGGGTTTGGGGGCAGGTAGAGATGTGTTTCTTGTGGGGGTGTGGGGGGCAGGTAGAGATGTGTTTCTAGTGGAGAGGTGTGGGGGGGGGACAGGTAGAGATGTGTTTCTAGTGGGAGGGTGTGGGGGGCAGGTAGAGATGTGTTTCTTGTGGGAGGGTGTGGGGGGCAGGTAGAGATGTGTTTGTTTTGGGGTGGAGGGTGTGGGGGGCAGGTAGAGATGTGTTTCTAGTGGGAGGGTGTGGGGGGCAGGTAGAGATGTGTTTCTTGTGGGGGGTGTGGGGGCAGGTAGAGATGTGTTTAGTGGGGGGGGCAGGTAGAGATGTGTTTCTGGGGTGGAGGGTGTGGGGGGCAGGTAGAGATGTGTTTCTAGTGGGAGGGTGTGGGGGGCAGGTAGAGATGTGTTTCTAGTGGGGGCAGGTAGAGATGTGTTTCTAGTGGGAGGGTGTGGGGGGGGCAGGTAGAGATGTGTTTTCTGGTGGGAGGGTGTGGGGGGCAGGTAGAGATGTGTTTTTCTAGTGGGGGGGTGTGGGGGGCAGGTAGAGATGTGTTTCTAGTGGGAGGGTGTGGGAGGGGGGCAGGTAGAGATGTGTTTTTTCTGGGTGTGGGGGTGTGGGGGGGGCAGGTAGAGATGTGTTTTCTGGGTGGGTGGGGGGCAGGTAGAGATGTGTTTCTAGTGGGGGGTGTGGGGGGCAGGTAGAGATGTGTTTCTAGTGGGAGGGTGTGGGGGGGCAGGTAGAGATGTGTTTCTAGTGGGGGGCAGGGAGGGTTTGTGGGGGGCAGGTAGAGATGTGTTTCCAGTGGGGGGGGGGCAGGTAGAGATGTGTTTCTAGTGGGAGGGTGTGGGGGGGAAGGTAGAGATGTGTTTCTAGTGGGAGTGGGGGCAGGTAGAGATGTGTTTCTTGTGGGAGGGTGTGGGGGAAGGTAGAGATGTGTTTCTAGTGGGAGGGTGTGGGGGCAGGTAGAGATGTGTTTCTAGTGGGAGGGTGTGGGGGGCAGGTAGAGATGTGTTTCTAGTGGGAGGGTGTGGGGGGCAGGTAGAGATGTGTTTCTAGTGGGAGGGTGTGGGGGAAGGTAGAGATGTGTTTCTAGTGGGAGGGTGTGGGGGGCAGGAAGAGATGTGTTTCTAGTGGAGGGTGTGGGGGCAGGTAGAGATGTGTTTCTGGGGTGGAGGGTGTGGGGGGGGGCAGTTAGAGATGTGTTTCTAGTGGGGGGTGTGGGGGGGCAGGTAGAGATGTGTTTCTGGGGTGGAGGGTGTGGGGGGCAGGTAGAGATGTGTTTCTAGTGGGAGGGTGTGGGGGGCAGGTAGAGATGTGTTTCTAGTGGGAGGGTGGGGGGGGCAGGTAGAGATGTGTTTCTAGTGGGAGGGTGTGGGGGGGGCAGGTAGAGATGTGTTTCTGGGGTGGAGGGTGTGGGGGGGGGTAGAGATGTGTTTCTAGTGGGAGGGTGTGGGGGGCAGGTAGAGATGTGTTTCTAGTGGGAGGGTGTGGGGGGCAGGTAGAGATGTGTTTCTAGTGGGGGGAGGTAGAGATGTGGTGGGGGGCAGGTAGAGATGTGTTTCTAGTGGGAGGGTGTGGGGGGCAGGTAGAGATGTGTTTCTGGGGTGGAGGGTGTGGGGGCAGGTAGAGATGTGTTTCTAGTGGGAGGGTGTGGGGGGCAGGTAGAGATGTGTTTCTAGGGTGGAGGGTGTGGGGGGGCAGGTAGAGATGTGTTTCTAGTGGGAGGGTGTGGGGGCAGGTAGAGATGTGTTTCTTGTGGGGGGGGTGGGGCAGGTTAGAGATGTGTTTCGTTTTCTGGGTGGAGGGTGTGGGGGCAGGTAGAGATGTGTTTCTAGTGGGAGGGTGTGGGGGGCAGGTAGAGATGTGGGGGGGGCAGGTAGAGATGTGTTTCTAGTGGGAGGGTGTGGGGGGCAGGTAGAGATGTGTTTCTAGGGGGAGGGTGTGGGGGGCAGGTAGAGATGTGTTTCTAGTGGGGGGTGTGGGGGGCAGGTAGAGATGTGTTTCTAGTGGGAGGGTGTGGGGGGGGCAGGTAGAGATGTGTTTCTAGTGGGGAGGGTGTGGGGGGGGGCAGGTAGAGATGTGTTTCTGGGGTGGAGGGTGTGGGGGGCAGGTAGAGATGTGTTTCTAGTGGGAGGGTGTGGGGGGCAGGTAGAGATGTGTTTCTTGTGGGGGGTGTGGGGGGCAGGTAGAGATGTGTTTCTAGTGGGGGGCAGGTAGAGATGTGTTTCTGTGGGAGGGTGTGGGGGGCAGGTAGAGATGTGTTTCTAGTGGGAGGGTGTGGGGGGCAGGTAGAGATGTGTTTCTAGTGGGAGGGTGTGGGGGGCAGGTAGAGATGTGTTTCTAGTGGGGGGAGGGTGTTTCTGGGGTGGAGGTAGAGATGTGTTTCTAGTGGGAGGGTGTGGGGGGGCAGGTAGAGATGTGTTTCTAGTGGGGGGGGCAGGTAGAGATGTGTTTCTAGTGGCAGGTAGGTGTGGGGGGGCAGGTAGAGATGTGTTTCTGGTGGGGGGTGTGGGGGGCAGGTAGAGATGTGTTTCTAGTGGGAGGGTGGGGGGCAGGTAGAGATGTGTTTCTGGTGGGGGTGTGGGGGGCAGGTAGAGATGTGTTTCTAGAGGGGGGCAGGTAGAGATGTGTTTCTAGTGGGAGGGTGTGGGGGCAGGTAGAGATGTGTTTCTGGGTGTGGGGGTGTGGGGGGCAGGTAGAGATGTGTTTGTTTTCTGGGGTGGGGGGGGCAGGTAGGATGTGTTTCTAGTGGGGGGTGTGGGGGCAGGTAGAGATGTGTTTCTGGGGTGGAGATGTGTGTGGGGGGCAGGTAGAGATGTGTTTCTGGGGTGGAGGGTGTGGGGGGGGCAGGTAGAGATGTGTTTCTAGGGGAGGGTGTGGGGGGAAGGTAGAGATGTGGTAGAGATGTGTTTCTAGTGGGAGGTGTGGGGGGGAAGGTAGAGATGTGTTTCTAGTGGGAGGGTGTGGGGGGAAGGTAGAGATGTGTTTCTAGTGGGAGGGTGTGGGGGGCAGGAAGAGATGTGTTTCTGGTGGGAGGGTGTGGGGGGGAAGGTAGAGATGTGTTTCTAGTGGGAGGGTGGGGGGGGAGGTAGAGATGTGTTTCTAGTGGGAGGGTGTGGGGGGCAGGAAGAGATGTGTTTCTAGTGGGAGGGTGTGGGGGGCAGGTAGAGATGTGTTTCTGGGGTGGAGGGTGTGGGAGGCAGGTAGAGATGTGTTTCTGGGGTGGGGTAGAGATTTGTTTCTAGTGGGAGGGTGTGGGGGGGCAGGTAGAGATGTGTTTCTAGTGGAGGGGGGGCAGGTAGAGATGTGTTTCTAGTGGGAGGGTGTGGGGGGCAGGTAGAGATGTGTTTCTGGTGGGGGGTGTGGGGGGCAGGTAGAGATGTGTTTCTGGGGGTGGAGGGTGGGGGGCAGGTAGAGATGTGTTTCTGGTGGGGGGTGTGGGGGGCAGGTAGAGATGTGTTTCTAGTGGGAGGGTGTGGGGGGGCAGGTAGAGATGTGTTTCTAGTGGGGGGTGTGGGGGGCAGGTAGAGATGTGTTTCTAGTGGGAGGGTGTGGGGGCAGGTAGAGATGTGTTTCTAGTGGGAGGGTGTGGGGGGCAGGTAGAGATGTGTTTCTGGGGCAGGAGAGGTGTTTCTGGGGTGGAGGCTGTGGGGGGCAGGTAGAGATGTGTTTCTAGTGGGAGGGTTTGGGGGGCAGGTAGAGATGTGTTTCTTGTGGGGGGTGGGGGGCAGGTAGAGATGTGTTTCTAGTGGGGGGCAGGTAGAGATGTGTTTCTGGTGTGGGGGGGACAGGTAGAGATGTGTTTCTAGTGGGAGGGTGTGGGGGGCAGGTAGAGATGTGTTTCTTGTGGGGGGGTTAGAGATGTGTGTGGAGGGGTGGGGGGCAGGTAGAGATGTGTTTCTAGTGGGGGAGGGGTAGAGGGGGCAGGTAGAGATGTGTTTCTAGTGGGGGGGAGATGGTTTCTAGTGGGAGGGTGGGGGGAGGCAGAGATGTGTTTCTGGGTGTGGAGGGTGTGGGGGGCAGGTAGAGATGTGTTTTCTGGGGTGGGGGGCAGGAGGGTGTGGGGGGCAGGTAGAGATGTGTTTCTAGTGGGAGGGTGTGTGGGGGGGGGCAGGTAGAGATGTGTTTCTAGTGGGGGGGAGGGAGATGGGGGGCAGGTAGAGATGTGTTTCCAGTGGGGGGCAGGTAGAGATGTGTTTCTAGTGGGAGGGTGTGGGGGGAAGGTAGATATGTGTTTCTAGTGGGGGGTGGGGGGCAGGTAGAGATGTGTTTCTGGGGTAGAGGGTGTGGGGGGGCAGGTAGAGATGTGTTTCTAGTGGGAGGGTGTGGGGGGCAGGTAGAGATGTGTTTCTAGTGGGAGGGTGTGGGGGGGGAGGTAGAGATGTGTCTGGGGTGGAGGTAGAGATGTGTTTGGGGGGGGTGTAGAGATGTGTTTCTAGTGGGGGCAGGTAGAGATGTGTTTCTAGTGGGAGGGTGTGGGGGGCAGGTAGAGATGTGTTTCTAGTGGGGGTGGGGGGCAGGTAGAGATGTGTTTCTAGTGGGAGGGGGGGGGCAGGTAGAGATGTGTTTCTGGTGGGGGGGTGGGGGCAGGTAGAGATGTGTTTCTAGTGGGGGGCAGGTAGAGATGTGTTTCTAGTGGGAGGGTGTGGGGGGGGCAGAGATGTGATGTGTTTTCTAGTGGGGGGGGTGGGGGGCAGGTAGAGATGTGTTTCTAGTGGGGGGTGTGGGGGGGCAGGTAGAGATGTGTTTCTAGTGGGGGGTGTGGGGGGCAGGTAGAGATGTGTTTCTAGGGTGGGAGGGTGTTTCAGGGGGGCAGGTAGAGATGTGTTTCCAGTGGGGGGCAGGGATGTGTTTCTAGTGGGAGGGTGTGGGGGAAGGGGAAGGTAGAGATGTGTTTCTAGTGGGAGGGTGTGGGGGGAAGGTAGAGATGTGTTTCTAGTGGGAGGGTGTGGGGGGCAGGTAGAGATGTGTTTCTAGTGGGAGGGTGTGGGGGGCAGGTAGAGATGTGTTTCTAGTGGGAGGGTGGGGGGAAGGTAGAGATGTGTTTCTAGTGGAGGGTGTGGGGGGCAGGTAGAGATGTGTTTCTAGTGGGAGGGTGGGGGGGCAGGAAGAGATGTGTTTCTAGTGGGAGGGTGTGGGGGGCAGGTAGAGATGTGTTTCTGGTGGGTGGAGGGTGTGGGGGGCAGGTAGAGATGTGTTTCTAGTGGGAGGGTGTGGGGGGCAGGTAGAGATGTGTTTCTGGTGGGGGGTGTGGGGGGCAGGTAGAGATGTGTTTCTAGTGGAGGGTGGGGGGAGGTAGAGATTTGTTTCTAGTGGGAGGGTGTGGGGGGGGCAGGTAGAGATGTGTTTCTGGGAGGGTGTGGGGGGCAGGTAGAGATGTGTTTCTAGTGGGAGGGTGTGGGGGGCAGGTAGAGATGTGTTTCTGGTGGGGGGTGGGGGGCAGGTAGAGATGTGTTTCTAGTGGGGGGCAGGTAGAGATGTGTTTCTGGTGGGGGGTGTGGGGGGCAGGTAGAGATGTGTTTCTAGTGGGGGGGTGTGGGGGGGGCAGGAAGAGATGTGTTTCTAGTGGGAGGGTGTGGGGGGAAGGTAGAGATGTGTTTCTAGTGGGAGGGTGTGGGGGGAAGGTAGAGATGTGTTTCTGGGGTGGGAGGTGTGGGGGGCAGGAAGAGATGTGTTTCTAGTGGGAGGGTGTGGGGGGCAGGTAGAGATGTGTTTCTGGGGTGGAGGGTGTGGGGGGCAGTTAGAGATGTGTTTCTAGTGGGAGGGTGTGGGGGGCAGGTAGAGATGTGTTTCTAGTGGGAGGGTGTGGGGGGCAGGTAGAGATGTGTTTCTAGTGGGGGTGGGGGCAGGTAGAGATGTGTTTCTAGTGGGAGGGTTTGGGGGGCAGGATGACATGTTTTCTGGGTGTGGGGGGTGTGGGGGGGGCAGGTAGAGATGTGTTTCTTTCTGGGTGTGGGGGGCAGGTAGAGATGTGTTTCTAGTGGGGGGTGTGGGGGCAGGTAGAGATGTGTTTCTAGTGGGAGGGTGTAGGGGGGCAGGTAGAGATGTGTTTCTAGTGGGAGGGTGTTGGGGGGCAGGAAGATGTGTTTCTAGTGGGAGGGTGTGGGGGGCAGGTAGAGATGTGTTTCTGGGGTGGGGGTGGGGGGCAGGTAGAGATGTTTCTAGTGGAGGGGGGGGGCAGGTAGAGATGTGTTTCTAGTGGGAGGGTGTGGGGGGCAGGTAGGGATGTATTTAGTGGGAGGGTGGGGGGCAGGTAGAGATGTGTTTCTAGTGGGAGGGTGTGGGGGGGGCAGGTAGAGATGTGTTTCTAGTGGGAGGGTGTGGGGGGGTTTAAAATGTTTTCTGGGGTGGAGGGTGTACAAGCAGGTAGAGATTATAATCTAGTAAACTTTGGGGGGTAGGTAGAGATGTGTTTTTTCTAGTGGGGGGTAGGTAGAGATGTGTTTCTAGTGGGAGGGTATGGGGGGGCAGGTAGAGATGTGTTTCTAGTGGGAGGGTGTGGGGGGGGCAGGTAGAGATGTGTTTATATGGGAGGGTATTATATAGATGTTTCTAATACTCTGGATAAAGGTATTTCTGTGTTTCTTGTTGAATGTCTTTGTCAATACAGGGTTTATAATGGTGTCCCATTTTCTTGGGAGGGTGTGGGGGGGGGTCAAATATTAGTATAGATGTGTTTCTAGTGGGGGGCAGGTCAAGAGATGTGTTTCTAGAGATGGGAATGGGGGGAAGTTAAAGATATATATATTTTAGTAGGAGGGTGTTAAGGGCAAATTCTTATTTTTTATATTTTATTCTTAGGTAGAGATTTTCTGGGGTGGAGGGTGTGGGGGGGAACAGTGGGTTAACTGCCTGTTCAGGGGCAGAACGACATATTTGTACCTTGTCAGCTCGGGGATTTGAACTTGCAACCTTTCGGTTACTAGTCCAATGCTCTAACCACTAGGCTATGCTGCCCCCAAATCACTTATATGTTTAAAAATCAAAGTCAATATCACAGAATTCTGGTTTCACTTGATGAGCAGCAATGTGTTGAGAGTTAAGAAACGGTGGTTTGGTATTTTTCAAAAGCCATCTTGGTTCCATAACCATATACAAACAACGCAGGGCGGAACTGAAAATAAATTATATCCTTAATAGCATCCAGAGCCGAAATCAATACAAATGGGATAGTGGAATCTTCTCCACCAGTAAATAGCCTCACATACCTTTCACTTAGAATTTGATACCTTCAAAATCCATGTGGTTACTTACGACAATCCTTCCTCAAACATTCTGCTCTCTAACATCTGAGTAACATGACAGTGCCTTTGAAAATAATTTTACTTTTTCCACATTTTGTTAGGTTACAGCCTTATTCAAAAATATATTAAACAGTCCCCCCCCCCTCATTAATCTACACACAATACCCCATAATGACATCACAATACCCCATAATGACATCACAATACCCCATCATGACAAAGCTAAAACAGGTTTTTAGAAATGTTTACATAAGTATTCAGACCCTTTACTCAGTACTTTGTTGAAGCCCGTTTGGCAGAGATTACAGGCTCAAGTATTTTTTGGGTAGGACGCTACAAGCTTGAAACGCGTGTATTTGGGGGGTTTCTCCCATTCTTCTCTGCAGATCCTCTCATGCTCTGTCAGGTTGGATGGGGAGCGTCGCTGCACAGATATTTTCAGGTCTGTCCTGAAGCCACTCCTGCATTGTCTTGGTTGTATGCTTAGGGTCATTGTCCTGTTGGAAGTTGAACCTTCGCCCCAGTCTGAGGTCCTGAGTGCTCTGGAGCAGGTTATCATCAAGGATCTCTCTGTACTTTGCTCTGTTCATCTTTGCCTCGATCCTGACTAGTCTCCCAGTCCCTGCCACTGAAAAACATCCCCACAGCATGATGCTGCCACCAACATGCTTCACCGTAGGGATGGTCCCAGGCTTCCTCCAGACCCTTGGCATTCAGGCCAAAGAGTTCAATCTTGGTTTCATCAGACCAGAGAATCTGGTTTCTCATGGTCTGAGAGTCTTTAGGTGCCTTTTGGCAAACTCCAAGCGGCCTGTCATGTGCCTTTTACTGAGGAGTGGCTTCCGTGTGGACACTCTACCATAAAGGCCTGATTGGTGGAGTGCTGCAGATATGGTTGTTCTTCTGGAAGGTTCTCCAGATTCTCCCATCATTTTTGGTAACCTTCCCCTGATCTGTGCCTCAACACTATCCTGTCTCGGAGCTCTACGGACAATTCCTTTGACCTCATGGCTTGGTTTTTACTCTGAAATGCACTGTCAACTGTGGGACCTTCTTTTGACAGGTGTGTGCCTTTCCAAATCATGTCCAATCAATTTCCTTTACCACAGGTGGACTCGAATCAAGTTGAAGAAACATCTCAAGGATGATCAATGGAAACAGGATGCACCTGAGCTCAATTTCGAGTCTCATAGTAAAGGGCCTGAATACTTATGTAAATAAGGCATTTCTGTTATTATTATTTTTTTATTCATTTGCTAAAATTTATTTAAAAAACATGTTTTTACTTTGTCATTATGCAGTATAGATTGCTGAGGATTTTTTTATTAATTTAATATGTTTTAGAATATGGCTCTAACGTGACAAAATGTGGAAAAAGTCAAGGGGTGTGAATACATTCTGAAGGCGCTGTTAATAAGATAATATCATATGGTCTCAGGGGAAGTCGGCCTTGACCCCACTCTCCGAGGGTGAAAAAAAAAAAAATTCCTGTTCACATATTTGTATACATGTGTGGAACAGGACAAAAATAAGCACCCACTAAATTACTATTAGTATTAGTATTAGTATTATTATTACTATTGGTATTATAATTACTATTAGTATTAGTATTATTATTACTATTAATATTAGTATTATTATTACTATTGGTATTATAATTACTATTAGTATTAGTATTATTATTACTATTGGTATTATAATTACTATTAGTATTAGTATTATTATTACTATTAATATTAGTATTATTATTGGTATTATAATTACTATTAGTATTAGTATTATTATTACTATTAGTATTAGTATTATTATTACTATTAGTATTAGTATTATTATTACTATTAGTATTAGTATTATTATTACTATTAGTATTAGTATTATTATTACTATTGGTATTATAATTACTATTATTATTACTATTAGTATTATTATTAGTAGTATTACTATTATTATTACTATTATTATTATTACTATTAGTGGTATTATTAGTATTATTACTATTAGTATTATTATTACTATTAGTATTATTATTACTATTATTACTATTACTATTAGTATTATTATTACTATTGGTATTATAATTACTATTATTATTACTATTAGTATTATTATTAGTAGTATTACTATTATTATTACTATTATTATTATTACTATTAGTGGTATTATTAGTATTATTACTATTAGTATTATTATTACTATTAGTATTATTATTACTATTATTACTATTAGTATTATTATTATTACTATTATTATTATTAGTATTATTATTACTATTATTACTATTATTACTATTATTATTATTACTATTAGTATTATTATTACTATTATTACTATTATTATTATTATTATTATTATTACTATTATTATTATTATTAGTATTATTATTATTATTATTATTATTACTATTAGTATTATTATTACTATTAGTATTATTATTACTATTATTACTATTAGTATTATTATTACTATTAGTATTATTATTACTATTATTACTATTAGTATTATTATTATTATTATTATTATTATTACTATTATTATTAGTGGTATTATTAGTATTATTACTATTATTACTATTATTATTATGACTATTATTATTATGACTATTAGTATTATTATTACTATTATTACTATTATTACTATTATTACTATTATTATTATTACTATTATTATTACTATTATTACTATTATTATTACTATTATTATTATTATTATGACTATTATTATTATGACTATTATTATTATGACTATTATTATTATGACTATTATTATTATTACTATTATTATTATTATTACTATTAGTATTATTATTACTATTAGTATTATTATTACTATTATTATTACTATTATTAGTAGTATTATTATTATTATTATTATTACTATTATTACTATTAGTATTATTATTACTATTATTAGTATTAGTATTATAATTACTATTATTATTACTATTATTATTAGTATCACTATTATTATTACTATTATTATTATTATTACTATTATTATTATTATTACTATTAGTATTATTATTACTATTATTAGTATTATTATTATTATTACTATTATTATTACTATTATTATTAGTATTATTATTACTATTATTAGTATTAGTATTATTATTACTATTATTATTACTATTATTATTACTATTAGTATTATTATTACTATTATTATTACTAGTATTATTATTATTATTACTATTAATATTACTATTAGTATTATAATTACTATTATTATTACTATTAATATTACTATTAGTATTACTAGTATTATTATTATTACTATTAATATTACTATTAGTATTACTAGTATTATTATTATTATTACTATTAGTATTAATACTATTATTACTATTATAATTACTATTATTATTACTATTAATATTACTATTAGTATTACTAGTATTATTATTATTATTACTATTAGTATTAATACTATTATTACTATTATAATTACTATTACTATTAATATTCTATTACCATTATTATTATTACTATTAGTACTATACCATAGAGCAGCTATCATGCAGGCTACATTTCACCTTTCAGTCATTCAGCAGACACTCTCATCCAGAGCTACTTACAGTTAGATGAGTTAGTTAGATGAGTTAGTCAGATGAGTTAGTTAGATGAGTTAGTTAGATGAGTTAGTCAGATGAGTTAGTTAGATGAGTTAGTCAGATGAGTTAGTTAGATGAGTTAGTTAGATGAGTTAGTCAGATGAGTTAGTTAGATGAGTTAGTTAGATGAGTTAGTCAGATGAGTTAGTTAGATGAGTTAGTCAGATGAGTTAGTTAGATGAGTTAGTTAGATGAGTTAGTTAGATGAGTTAGTCAGATGAGTTAGTTAGATGAGTTAGTTAGATGAGTTAGTCAGATGAGTTAGTTAGATGAGTTAGTCAGATGAGTTAGTTAGATGAGTTAGTTAGACTCGTTTTGACTACATTTCATGTGAGGCAGAGTGATTTAGTAACATGATCATTTGTGTGTAATAATAGTATATACAGTCGTGGCCAAAAGTTTTGAGAATGACACAAATGTTAATTTTCACAAAGTTTGCTGCCTCAGTTTGTATGATGGCAATTTGTATTTACTCCAGAATGTTATGAAGAGTGATCAGATGAATTGCAATTCATTGTAAAGTCCCTCTTTGCCATGCAAATGAACTGAATCCCCCCAAAAACATTTTCACTGCATTCTAGCCCTGCCACAACAGGACTAGCTGACATCATGTCAGTGATTCTCTCATTAACACATGTGGGGGGGTTGACGAGAACAAGGCTGGAGATCCCTCTGTCATGCTGATTGAGTTCGAATAACAGACTGGAAGCTTCAAAAGGAGGGTGGTGCTTGGAATCATTGTTCTTCCTCTGTCAGCCAGGGTTACCTGCAAGGAAACACGTGCCGTCATCGTTGCTTTGCACAAAAAGGGCTTCACAGGCAAGGATATTGCTGCCAGTAAGATTGCACCTAAATCAACCATTTATCGGATCATCAAGAACTTCAAGGAGAGCGGTTCAATTGTTGTGAAGAAGGCTTCAGGGCGCCCAAGAAAGTCCAGCAAGTGCCAGGACCATCTCCTAAAGTTGATTCAGCTGCGGGATCGGGGCACCACCAGTACAGAGCTTGCTCAGGAATGGCAGCAGGCAGGTGTGAGTGCATCTGCACGCACAGTGAGGCGAAGACTTTTGGAGGATAGCCTGGTGTCAAGAAGGGCAGCAAAGATGCCACTTCTCTCCAGGAAAAACATCAGGGACAGACTGATATTCTGCAAGAGGTACAGGGATAGGACTGCTGAGGACTGGGGTAAAGTAATTTTCTCTGATGAATCCCCTATCCGATTGTTTGGGGCATCCGTAAAGCTTGTCCGGAGAAGACAAGGTGAGCGCTACCATATCATGCCAACAGTAAAGCATCCTGAGACCATTCATGTGTGGGGTTGTTTCTTAGCCAAGGGAGTGGGCTCACAAACTATTTTTGCCTAAGAACACAGCCATGAATAAAGAACGGTACCAACACATCCTCCGAGAGCAACTTCTCCCAACCATCCAGGAACAGTTGGTGACAAACAATGCCTTTTCCAGCATGATGGAGCAGCTTGCCATAAGGCAAAAGTGATAACTAAGTGGCTCGGGGAACAAAACATAGATATTTTGGGTCCATGACCAGGAAACTCCCCAGACCTTAATCCCATTGAGAACTTGTGGTCAATCCTCAAGAGGCGGGTGGACAAACAAAAACCCGCAAATTCGGACAAACTCCAAGCATTGATTATACAAGAATGGGCTGCCATCAGTCAGGATGTGTGCCAGAAGTTAATTGATAGCATGCCAGGGTGGACTGCAGAGGTCTTGAAAAAGAAGGGTCAACACTGCAAATATTGACTCTTTGCATCAAGTTCATGTAATTGTCAATAAAAGCTTTTGACACTAATGAAATGCTTATAATTATACTTCAGTATTCCATAGTAACATTTGACAATAATATCTAAAGACACTGAAGCAGCAAACTTTGTGAAAATTCATATTTGTGTCATTCTCAAAAAATTTGGCCACGACTGTATGTTGTGACACCACATATGCTAGGACTGGCTTTCCGTACATGACTGTCTGTCACTAGAAGTACGGCTCATCTAAGATCACATGACTGTCTGTCACTAGAAGTACGGCTCATCTAAGATCACATGACTGTCTGTCACTAGAAGTACGGCTCATCTAAGATCACATGACTGTCTGTCACTAGAAGTACGGCTCATCTAAGATCACATGACTGTCTGTCACTAGAAGTACGGCTCATCTAAGATCACATGACGACTGAGTGACCGTGTATGAGTAGGGGCTGAGAACTCAATTCAAATCAAGGTCAAGCTCTACACCCATTCAAACTTGTGCATTCCACTTAATTATATTATTAAATATTCATCAAAAGACGTAAACATGTATGATTGATATGTACATCAAATCATATTCTCCCACAGTCATGTATAATAACCATCTATAACTTGTTTAAATAAATCTATATAACACACACACACACATATAAACACGCATAAACACGCACACACACACACAAACGTGCAAAACCTCTGTCCTCTAATCAGACAGTCATCACCAGCAGCAGCCTGTACCAGTCTCCTTCCTGCCCTATCAGACAGTCATCACCAGCAGCAGCCTGTACCAGTCTCCTTCCTGCCCTATCAGACAGTCATCACCAGCAGCAGCCTGTACCAGTCTCCTTCCTACCCTATCAGACAGTCATCACCAGCAGCAGCCTGTACCAGTCTCATTCCTGCCCTCACAGTCATCACCAGCAAGCAGCCTGTACCAGATCAGACAGTCATCACCAGCAGCAGCCTGTACCAGTCTCCTTCCTACCCTATCAGACAGTCATCACCAGCAGCAGCCTGTACCAGTCTCATTCCTGCCCTATCAGACAGTCATCACCAGCAGCAGCCTGTACCAGTCTCATTCCTACCCTATCAGACAGTCATCACCAGCAAGCAGCCTGTACCAGTCTCATTCCTACCCTATCAGACAGTCATCACCAGCAGCAGCCACCAGTTTCAAAACCTATCAGACAGTCATCACCAGCAGCAGCCACCAGTCTCATTCCTACCCTATCAGACAGTCATCACCAGCAAGCAGCCTGTGCCAGTCTCATTCCTACCCTATCAGACAGTCATCACCAGCAGCAGCCTGTCAGTCTCATTCCTGCCCTATCAGACAGTCATCACCAGCAGCAGCATTCCTGCCCTATCAGACAGTCATCACCAGCAGCAGCCTGTACCAGTCTCCTTCCTGCCCTATCAGACAGTCATCACCAGCAGCAGCCTGTACCAGTCTCCTTCCTGCCCTATCAGACAGTCATCACCAGCAAGCAGCCTGTGCCAGTCTCATTCCTACCCTATCAGACAGTCATCACCAGCAAGCAGCCTGTGCCAGTCTCATTCCTACCCTATCAGACAGTCATCACCAGCAGCAGCCTGTACCAGTCTCATTCCTGCCCTATCAGACAGTCATCACCAGCAGCAGCCTGTACCAGTCTCATTCCTGCCCTATCAGACAGTCATCACCAGCAGCAGCCTGTACCAGTCTCCTTCCTGCCCTATCAGACAGTCATCACCAGCAGCAGCCTGTACCAGTCTCCTTTCCTATCAGACAGTCATATCAGCACAGTCATCACCAGTCATCACCAGCAGCAGCCTGTACCAGTCTCATTCCTGCCCTATCAGACAGTCATCACCAGCAGCAGCCTGTACCAGTCTCATTCCTACCCTATCAGACAGTCATCACCAGCAAGCAGCCTGTACCAGTCTCATTCCTACCCTATCAGACAGTCATCACCAGCAAGCAGCCTGTGCCAGTCTCATTCCTACCCTATCAGACAGTCATCACCAGCAAGCAGCCTGTACCAGTCTCCTTCCTACCCTATCAGACAGTCATCACCAGCAAGCAGCCTGTACCAGTCTCCTTCCTGCCAGTCTCCTTCCTGCCCTATCAGACAGTCATCACCAGCAGCAGCCTGTACCAGTCTCATTCCTACCCTATCAGACAGTCATCACCAGCAGCAGCCTGTACCAGTCTCATTCCTACCCTATCAGACAGTCATCACCAGCACCAGCAGCCTGCCAGTCTCATTCCTACCCTATCAGTCCAGCAATTGCCCTCATTCCCCTATCAGACAGTCATCACCAGCAGCAGCCTGTACCAGTCTCATTCCTGCCCTATCAGACAGTCATCACCAGCAGCAGCCTGTACCAGTCTCATTCCTGCCCTATCAGTCATCACCAGCAGTCAGTCTCCTTCCTCACCAGTCATCACCAGCAGCAGCCACAGTCTCCTTCCTGCCCTATCAGACAGTCATCACCAGCAGCAGCCTGTACCAGTCTCCTTCCTGCCCTATCAGACAGTCATCACCAGCAGCAGCCTGTACCAGTCTCCTTCCTACCCTATCAGACAGTCATCACCAGCAGCAGCCTGTACCAGTCTCATTCCTACCCTATCAGACAGTCATCACCAGCAAGCAGCCTGTACCAGTCTCATTCCTACCCTATCAGACAGTCATCACCAGCAAGCAGCCACCAGTCTCATTCCTACCCTATCAGACAGTCATCACCAGCAAGCAGCCTGTACCAGTCTCCTTCCTGCCCTATCAGACAGTCATCACCAGCAAGCAGCCTGTACCAGTCTCCTTCCTGCCCTATCAGACAGTCATCACCAGCAGCAGCCTGTACCAGTCTCATTCCTACCCTATCAGACAGTCATCACCAGCAGCAGCCTGTACCAGTCTCATTCCTACCCTATCAGACAGTCATCACCAGCAGCAGCCTGTACCAGTCTCATTCCTACCCTATCAGACAGTCATCACCAGCAGCAGCCTGTACCAGTCTCATTCCTACCCATATCAGACAGTCATCACCAGCAGTCTCAGCAGCCTGTACCAGTCTCATTCCTACCCTATCAGACAGTCATCACCAGCAGCAGCCTGTACCAGTCTCATCAGACAGTTCCTACCCTATCAGACAGTCATCACCAGCACCAGTCTCCTTCCTGCCCTATCAGACAGTCATCACCAGCAGCAGCCTGTACCAGTCTCATTCCTGCCCTATCAGACAGTCATCACCAGCAAGCAGCCTGTGCCAGTCATTCCTACCCATCAGACAGTCATCACCCAAGCAGCCTGTGCCAGTCTCATTCCTACCCTATCAGACAGTCATCACCAGCAGCAGCCTGTACCAGTCTCATTCCTGCCCTCAGACAGTCATCACCAGCAGCAGCCTGTACCAGTCTCATTCCTGCCCTATCAGACAGTCATCACCAGCAGCAGCCTGTACCAGTCTCCTTCCTGCCCTATCAGACAGTCATCACCAGCAGCAGCCTGTACCAGTCTCCTTCCTGCCCTATCAGACAGTCATCACCAGCAGCAGCCTGACCAGTACCCATCAGACAGTCATCACCAGCAGCAGCCTGTACCAGTCTCATTCCTGCCCTATCAGACAGTCATCACCAGCAGCAGCCTGTACCAGTCTCATTCCTACCCTATCAGACAGTCATCACCAGCAAGCAGCCTGTACCAGTCTCATTCCTACCCTATCAGACAGTCATCACCAGCAAGCAGCCTGTGCCAGTCTCATTCCTACCCTATCAGACAGTCATCACCAGCAAGCAGCCTGTACCAGTCTCCTTCCTGCCCTATCAGACAGTCATCACCAGCAAGCAGCCTGTGCCAGTCTCCTTCCTGCCCTATCAGACAGTCATCACCAGCAGCAGCCTGTACCAGTCTCATTCCTACCCTATCAGACAGTCATCACCAGCAGCAGCCTGTACCAGTCTCATTCCTACCCTATCAGACAGTCATCACCAGCAGCAGCCTGTACCAGTCTCATTCCTACCCTATCAGACAGTCATCACCAGCAAGCAGCCTGTGCCAGTCTCATTCCTACCCTATCAGACAGTCATCACCAGCAGCAGCCTGTACCAGTCTCATTCCTGCCCTATCAGACAGTCATCACCAGCAGCAGCCTGTACCAGTCTCATTCCTGCCCTATCAGACAGTCATCACCAGCAGCAGCCTGTACCAGTCTCCTTCCTGCCCTATCAGACAGTCATCACCAGCAGCAGCCTGTACCAGTCTCCTTCCTGCCCTATCAGACAGTCATCACCAGCAGCAGCCTGTACCAGTCTCATTCCTACCCTATCAGACAGTCATCACCAGCAGCCTGTACCAGTCTCATTCCTACCCTATCAGACAGTCATCACCAGCAGCAGCCTGTACCAGTCTCATTCCTGCCCTATCAGACAGTCATCACCAGCAGCAGCCTGTACCAGTCTCATTTGCCCTATACAGTCATCACTACAAGCAGCCTGTACCAGTCTCCTTCCTGCCCTATCAGAAGTCATCACCAGCCCTGTACCAGTCTCATTCCTACTCAGACAGTCATCACCAGAGCCCTATAAAACCCTATTCCTATATCAGACAGCACTACCAGACCAGAGCCCTATAAAACAGTCTATTCCTATATAGTATTCCACTACTGCCCTATAAAGACCAGAGCCCTATAAAACCCTATTCCCTATATAGTGCACTACTTTAGACCAGAGCCCTATAGAACCCTATTCCCTATATAGTGCACTACTTTAGACCAGAGCCCTATAAAACCCTATTCCCTATATAGTGCACTACTTTAGACCAGAGCCCTATAGAACCCTATTCTCTATATAGTGCACTACTTTAGACCAGGGTTCCATTTGGGACAACTGAACTATTTAAACGCTGTTCATGCGGTAGACCTTTTCAGACGATCCCATCCATTGATTTCCCCGGATGGAGTGTGAGATTGGACAGCCCAGAGGATCTCATCTAAGGCATTAGATTCAATCAGATCAAACGTTAACCTGGCAAAAAACAGACACCGGGAATAGCTGATGTTTTTTGGTGGTGTCGGAGGTGGAACTGAGCTGGAGCCGTCAAATCGATCGCTGTCACAAAGCCATACCCGTCCCCACTCACGTTAGCCGTTCAGAAGGAGAAAGTGTAGTAATACAGAAATTATTATTAGGCTCATTATTATTAAATCATTAACCTAATTAATTAATGTTTCTATCATCTTAACAGAGGTGTAGATCACATCTCACATTTCACTGTTCCAACTTGTGAACATGGCTGTATGGGATTTTTGTTCACGCGACTCCGTATAATGCCAGGAGCCACTTGTGGATTTGACAGCTCCGACGCAGTTCCACCTCTGACATCACCAAAACAACCGCCATGTGGTTGTTGCTTAAAGCGGATCTGATTGAATCGAGCACTAAATTTATCTGTCTTCTGTCCTGCAATCTGTAATGAGCCGCGTCATATAAACTCTGTTTCTCTTTCCTCAGTGGAGAAAAAGTCCCTCAGTCAGACCAGGGGCATATATATCTTGTGAGCTCAGGCACAAGCTTACGACACCTTCTACTCTTACTGAACAAGTTTCAGTTCCGTCTGGCAGAGTTCAGCTTTGGCAGAGTTCACAAAGAGAAGGGACGTTATTGAACTCCTCTGTCGTAACGTCAACAGCCCAAACTGAGCATGGACATTATTGATCCAGTCCACATAACATCTCCTCTGTCGTAGCGTCAACAGCCCAAACTGAGCATGGACATTATTGATCCAGTCCACATAACATCTCCTCTGTCGTAGTGTCAACAGCCCAAACTGAGCATGGACATTATTGATCCAGTCCACATAACATCTCCTCTGTCGTAGCTTCAACCCAAACTGAGCATGGACATTATTGATCCAGTCCACATAACATCTCCTCTGTCGTAGCGTCAACAGCCCAAACTGAGCATGGACATTATTGATCCAGTCCACATAACATCTCCTCTGTCGTAGCGTCAACAGCCCAAACTGAGCATGGACATTATTGATCCAGTCCACATAACATCTCCTCTGTCGTAGCGTCAACAGCCCAAACTGAGCATGGACATTATTGATCCAGTCCACATAACATCTCCTCTGTCGTAGCGTCAACACAAACTGAGAGGCACAATAATGAATGTAATCCAAAAGCTATGTTCTACGTTTAAGTTGTGAAGATGACGTAGCTTGCGGTAGGGTCGGTTATGTTCTACGTTTAAGTTGTGAAGATGACGTAGCTTGCGGTATATTCTATGTTTAAGTTGATTTACTAATATTTGAAAACTGGGAATCTTATAACTTTCACTAAGCTTGTAAACAAATGGCAGCTGTTCTAGCTATACTGAGGTATACGGACACTGATGTGGGTGGCAGGTAACCTAGCGATTAAAAAACGTTGAGTCAGTAACTGAAAGGTCACTGGTTTAAATCCCAGAGTGAAATCCCTATGTGAAAAAGATGTAAAGGTATTTAAACCTAATTGCTCCTGTAAGTCGCTCTGGATAAGAGCGTCTGCTAAATGACTCTAATGTAAATGTACTGTTTACGTTGGGGCTGGGCAGTTGTCCAGGCTGATTGGTGAGGTCCAGGCTGGTGGCCAGCAGTTTTTCCCCCAGGATGGAGGTGAGGTACTGGGCCATGACATCCTGCTGAGTCGGGGTACAGTGGTTCTCCAGGGACAGGATCACTGGGTACGGAGACACCTGGCACAGAATAGTCTCTCTCAAGGGTCTGTCATGCCAGCAAGACACAAGACACAAGATAACCATACCAGCAATGGAGGTCCTGTGTGACTCGGGTTTGGGTTCAATTCCCAAAGGAGTCTCTCACACACGTTCTAAAAAGATAAACACGTTTCCCAGTGAATAGCCCGTTGCCAAGCAACCAGAATCAAAGAGGCCCATCTCCCCTTCAGTGAATAACACCCTCTATTAGTGATGGTAGCCAGTGAATTAGAATACGCAAACAACACACCAGGCAATACAGTAGAACCCCGAGGCAACGTTCTGATTCCATTACCCTCCTAGACAACACCATAACCCTGAGGCAACGTTCTGATTCCATTACCCTCCTAGACAACACCATAACCCTGAGGCAAGGTTCTGATTCCATTACCCTCCTAGACAACACCATAACCCTGAGGCAACGTTCTGATTCCATTACCCTCCTAGACAACACCATAACCCTGAGGCAACGTTCTGATTCCATTACCCTCCTAGACAACACCATAACCCTGAGGCAACGTTCTGATTCCATTACCCTCCTAGACAACACCATAACCCTGAGGCAACGTTCTGATTCCATTACCCTCCTAGACAACACCATAACCCTGAGGCAAGGTTCTGATTCCATTACCCTCCTAGACAACACCATAACCCTGAGGCAACGTTCTGATTCCATTACCCTCCTAGACAACACCATAACCCTGAGGCAACGTTCTGATTCCATTACCCTCCTAGACAACACCATAACTCTGAGGCAACGTTCTGATTCCATTACCCTCCTAGACAACACCATAACCCTGAGGCAACGTTCTGATTCCATTACCCTCCTAGACAACACCATAACCCTGAGGCAACGTTCTGATTCCATTACCCTCCTAGACAACACCATAACCCTGAGGCAACGTTCTGATTCCATTACCCTCCTAGACAACACCATAACCCTGAGGCAACGTTCTGATTCCATTACCCTCCTAGACAACACCATAACCCTGAGGCAACGTTCTGATTCCATTACCCTCCTAGACAACACCATAACCCTGAGGCAACGTTCTGATTCCATTACCCTCCTAGACAACACCATAACCCTGAGGCAACGTTCTGATTCCATTACCCTCCTAGACAACACCATAACCCTGAGGCAACGTTCTGATTCCATTACCCTCCTAGACAACACCATAACCCTGAGGCAACGTTCTGATTCCATTACCCTCCTAGACAACACCATAACCCTGAGGCAAGGTTCTGATTCCATTACCCTCCTAGACAACACCATAACCCTGAGGCAACGTTCTGATTCCATTACCCTCCTAGACAACACTATGGGACTTATATCAACGTAAGTGTCCTAAAAATGTACACAGTTCTTTATCTGTGGTGTGGTCCTACCTCAAAGGCATGCTGCTCCACGGTAGTGATGACATCCTTGAACAGGATCTTACTGGTCAGAGTGTGACCATGGTAGACTATAGGCTCTGCACTAGGACCATCCCAGCAGTCAATCTCCAGACAACGACAACCTCTCCTCAGCGCACTGAGGACACACCGAGAGAGAGATGGATGGACGCGTAAGGAACACAAGATGATTACTAGGAGGAGGACTGAGGACATCTGTAGTTTACCAGCGACATACAGAGAACAGATGATCAAGTCGAAAATAGACCCAAACCTTATTTCTTTTATAGTATATCACTCACACTGTTTTACAAGACATGAAAGTTAATTCTGCAGACCGGTCCAAAAAATTATGTTTTCGATTATAATTTGATTTCCATTTTGCGTTATTCAGTACCAAAACGTTGAATGATTAATGAGTTAATTACCATCATATCAAAATGTATGGCCATATAAAAGCACAGAAACAAAAGGGAGGATTTCCTTCTGACACACTAGCTCCCATCTGCACAGACTTGTCACACTGAACGTACAGCAATAGTGGTTTGATTCATTGTTGGTCTTTATGTTCTTTATGCTCCTGATTCAGTTCTCCCTTTCCATCCTTTGCTCACCTGGCGGCTAGACACAGAGTCCAGTCATCTCCCCTCCCCAGTCACCTCCCCTCCCCTGTTACCTCCCCTCCATAGTCACCTCCCCTCCCCTGTCACCTCCCCTCCATAGTCACCTCCCCTCCCCAGTCACCTCCCCTCCCTAGTCACCTCCCCTCCATAGTCACCTCCCCTCCCCTGTCACCTCCCCTCCATAGTCACCTCCCCTCCCCTGTCACCTCCCCTCCATAGTCACCTCCCCTCCCCAGTCACCTCCCCTCCCCAGTCATCT
Source organism: Oncorhynchus nerka (assembly GCF_034236695.1). Classification (NCBI taxonomy): domain Eukaryota; kingdom Metazoa; phylum Chordata; class Actinopteri; order Salmoniformes; family Salmonidae; genus Oncorhynchus; species Oncorhynchus nerka. Next base: position 9,537,001 of record NC_088404.1, read on the forward strand.
CCCCTCCATAGTCACCTCCCTCCCCTGTCACCTCCCCTCCATAGTCACCTCCCCTCCCCAGTCATCTCCCCTCCCCAGTCACTTCCCTCCCCAGTCATCTCCCCTCCCCAGTCATCTCCCCTCCCCAGTCATCTCCCCTCCCCAGTCACCTCCCCTCCCCAGTCATCTCCCCTCCCCAGTCACCTCCCTCCCCTGTCACCTCCCCTCCATAGTCACCTCCCTCCCCTGTCACCTCCCCTCCCCAGTCACCTCCCCTCCCCTGTCACCTCCCCTCCATAGTCACCTCCCTCCCCTGTCACCTCCCCTCCATAGTCACCTCCCCTCCCCAGTCACCTCCCTCCCCAGTCACCTCCCCTCCCTAGTCACCTCCCCTCCCCAATCACCTCCCCTCCCTAGTCACCTCCCTCCATAGTCATCTCCCCTCCCCAGTCACCTCCCCTCCCCAGTCACCTCCCTCCCCAGTCACCTCCCCTCCCAGTCACCTCCCTCCTAGTCACCTCCCCTCCATAGTCACCTCCCCTCCCCAGTCACCTCCCTCCCCAGTCACCTCCCTCCATAGTCACCTCCCTCCCCAGTCACCTCCCCTCCATAGTCACCTCCCCTCCTCTGTCATCTCCCAGTCCCTCCCCAGTCATCTCCCCTCCCCAGTCATCTCCTATTTCATTAGCTGTGTAAACCAGACCTCCCCACCAGACCTCCCCACCAGACCTCCCCTCCCCAGTCACCTCCCCTCCCCAGTCACCTCCCCTCCCCAGTCACCTCCCTTCCATAGTCACCTCCCCTCCCCAGTCACCTCCCCTCCCCAGTCACCTCCCTTCCATAGTCAACTCCCCTCCCCTGTCACCTCCCTCCATAGTCACCTCCCCTCCCCAGTCACCTCCCCTCCCCAGTCACCTCCCTCCCCAGTCACCTCCCTTCCATAGTCATCTCCCCTCCCCAGTCACCTCCCCTCCCCAGTCACCTCCCCTCCATAGTCACCTCCCCAGTCACCTCCCCTCCCCAGTCACCTCCCCTCCATAGTCACCTCCCCTCCATAGTCACCTCCCCTCCCCAGTCACCTCCCTCCATAGTCACCTCCCCAGTCACCTCCCTCCCCAGTCACCTCCCCTCCATAGTCACCTCCCCTCCATAGTCATCTCCCCTCCCCAGTCACCTCCCCTCCATAGTCAACTCCCCAGTCACCTCCCCTCCCCAGTCACCTCCCCTCCATAGTCACCTCCCCAGTCACCTCCCCAGTCACATCCCATCTCCTCTGTCACCTCCCCTCCATAGTCACCTCCCCTCCATAGTCACCTCCCCTCCCCAGTCACCTCCCTCCCCAGTCACCTCCCCTCCCCAGTCACCTCCCTCCATAGTCACCTCCCCTCCCCAGTCACCTCCCCTCCTCAGTCATCTCCCCAGTCACCTCCCCTCCCCAGTCACCTCCCCTCCCCAGTCATCTCCCCAGTCACCTCCCCTCCATAGTCACCTCCCTCCCCAGTCACCTCCCTCCCTAGTCACCTCCCCTCCCCAGTCATCTCCCTTCCATAGTCATCTCCCTTCCATAGTCATCTCCTATTTCATTAGCTGTGTAAACCAGATCTCCCCACCAGACCTCCCCTCCCAGTCACCTCCCCTTTAATTAGCTGAGTGAACCAGGCCCACCCATCAGGCCTCCCCACCAGACCTCCCCTCCCAGTCACCACCCCTTTTGTTAGCTGAGTGAACCAGGTCCCCCCCATCACGGCCCCCCATCAGGCCTCCCCACCAGACCTCCCCTCCCAGTCACCACCCCTTTTGTTAGCTGAGTGAACCAGGTCCCCCATCACGGCCCCCATCAGGCCTCCCCACCAGACCTCCCCTCCTAAGTCACCTCCCCTCCCCAGTCACCTCCTCATTCATTAGCTGAGTGAACCAGACCCCCCCATCAGGCCTCCCCACCAGACCTCCCCTCCTAAGTCACCTCCCCTCCCCAGTCACCTCCTCATTCATTAGCTGAGTGAACCAGGCCCCCCCATCAGGCCCTCCCACCAGACCTCCTCCCCAGTCACTCAATTAGAGGGCTTTACTACAGTCTATTACAGACGAGTGGGAGACACCCTTGCATCCCAAATGGCACCCTATTCCCTACATAGTGCACTACTTATGACCAGAACCTTCAAAAGTAGTGCACTATATAGGGAATAGGGTGCCATTTGGGATCATGACATTGTATTAGACAGGAGTGAGAGAGTACTCTATATTATACACAGGGGAAAGACAGTATATTACAGCAGAGAGAGAGAGAGAGAGAGAGAGTACTCTACTGGTCTCAGAGGACCAATAATGGCCTAGTTCTGCTGCCATCAGCCCCTTTCTCACTCAGTTCACCTCCTTTTTGTCCTTTAGTTAGCGGATGGAGAGGCTGCATTACTGAATATGAAGGAGAGACTAAGTGAGCAGACACTGCGGTTAGAGAGGGTTTAAACTGAGAGAGCAGACACTGCGGTTTGAGAGGAGAGGGTTTAAACTGAGAGCAGACACTGCGGTTTGAGAGGAGAGGGTTTAAACTGAGAGAGCAGAAACTATGGTTTGAGAGGAGAGGGTTTAAACTGAGAGAGCAGACACTGTGGTTTGAGAGGAGAGTGTTTAAACTGAGAGAGCAGACTATATGGTTTGAGAGGAGAGGGTTTAAACTGAGAGAGCAGACACTATGGTTTGAGAGGAGAGGGTTTAAACTTTAAAGAATGGCAGTGGGTATACAACCAGCAGAAGCCATTTCTTAACTAGTTGTATTACCTGACATAGGTAGAATTATTACCTGACATAGGTAGTGTTATTACCTGACATAGGTAGAATTATTACCTGACATAGGTAGTGTTATTACCTGACATAGGTAGAATTATTACCTGACATAGGTAGTGTTATTACCTGATATAGGTAGTGTAATTACCTGACATAGGCAGTGTAATTACCTGACATAGGTAGTGTTATTACCTGACATAGGTAGTGTTATTACCTGACATAGGTAGTGTTACTACCTGACACAGGCTGTTGTAATGACCTGACATAGGTAGAATTATTACATGACATAGGCTGTGGTAATTACCTGACATAGGCAGTGTTATTACCTGACATAGGCAGTGTTATTACCTGACATAGGTAGTGTTATTACCTGACATAGGTAGAATTATTACCTGACATAGGTAGTGTTATTACCTGACATAGGTAGAATTATTACCTGACATAGGTAGTGTTATTACCTGACATAGGAAGTGTTATTACCTGACATAGGTAGTGTTATTACCTGACATAGGTAGAATTATTACCTGACATAGGTAGTGTTATTACCTGACATAGGTAGTGTTATTACCTGACATAGGCAGTTGTAATGACCTGACATAGGTAGTGTTATTACCTGACATAGGCAGTTGTAAGGACCTGACATAGGTAGAATTATTACCTGACATAGGTAGTGTTATGACCTGACATAGGTAGTGTTATTACCCGACAAAGGTAGTGTTATTACCTGACACAGGCTGTTGTAATGACCTGACATAGGTAGAATTATTACATGACATAGGCTGTGGTAATTACCTGACATAGGTAGTGTTTTACCTGACATAGGTAGAATTATTACATGACATAGGCTGTTGTAATTACCTGACATAGGTAGTGTTTTACCTGACATAGGTAGTGTTATTACCTGACATAGGCAGTTGTAATGACCTGATATAGGTAGAATTATTACCTGACATATGTAGTGTTATTACCTGACATAGGTAGTGTTATTACCTGACATAGGTAGTGTTATTACCTGACATAGGGTAGAATTATTACCTGACATAGGTAGTGTTATTACCTGACATAGGTAGAATTATTACATGACATAGGCTGTGGTAATTACCTGACATAGGTAGTGTTTTACCTGACATAGGTAGAATTATTACATGGCATAGGCTGTTGTAATTACCTGACATAGGTAGAATTATTACATGGCATAGGTAGTGTTATTACCTGACATAGGTAGTGTTATTACCTGACATAGGCAGTTGTAATGACCTGACATAAGTAGTGTTACTACCTGACACAGGCTGTTGTAATGACCTGACATAGGTAGTGTTATTACCTGACATAGGCAGTGTTATTACCTGACATAGGTAGTGTTATTACCTGACATAGGCAGTGTTATTACCTGACATAGGTAGTGTTATTACCTGACATAGGCAGTGTTATTACCTGACATAGGCAGTGTTATTACCTGACATAGGTAGTGTTATTACCTGACAAAGGCAAGTTGTAATGACCTGACATAGGTAGTGTTATTACCTGACATAGGCAGTTGTAATTACCTCACATAGGTAGTGTTATTACCTGACATAGGCAGTGTTATTACCTGACATAGGTAGTGTTATTACCTGACATAGGCAGTTGTAATGACCTGACATAGGTAGTGTTATTACCTGACATAGGCAGTTGTAATTACCTGACATAGGCAGTGTTATTACCTGACATAGGCAGTGTTATTACCTGACATAGGCAGTGTTATTACCTGACATAGGTAGTGTTATTACCTGACATAGGCAGTTGTAATTACCTGACATAGGTAGTGTTATTACCTGACATAGGCAGTGTTATTACCTGACATAGGAAGTGTTATTACCTGACATAGGTAGTGTTATTACCTGACATAGGTAGTGTTATTACCTGACATAGGTAGTGTTATTACCTGACATAGGCAGTTGTAATGACCTGACATAGGTAGTGTTATTACCTGACACAGGCTGTTGTAATGACCTGACATAGGTAGAATTATTACATGACATAGGCAGTTGTAATTACCTGACATAGGTAGTGTTTTACCTGACATAGGTAGAATTATTACATGACATAGGTAGTGTTATTACCTGACATAGGTAGTGTTATTACCTGACATAGGTAGTGTAATTACCTGACATAGGTAGTGTTATTACCTGACATAAGTGTTATTACCTGACATAGGTAGTGTTATTACCTGACATAGGTAGTGTTATTACCTGACATAGGCAGTTGTAATTACCTGACATAGGTAGTGTTATGACCTGACATAGGTAGTGTTATTACCTGACATAGGTAGTGTTATTACCTGACATAGGTAGTGTTATTACCTGACATAGGCAGTTGTAATTACCTGACATAGGTAGTGTTATTACCTGACATAGGTAGTGTTATTACCTGACATAGGTAGTGTTATTACCTGACATAGGGTAGAATTATTACCTGACATAGGTAGTGTTATTACCTGACATAGGTAGTTGTAATGACCTGACATAAGTAGTGTTATTACCTGACATAGGTAGTGTTATTACCTGACATAGGTAGTGTTATTACCTGACATAGGTAGTGTTATTACCTGACATAGGTAGTGTTATTACCTGACATAGGCAGTTGTAATTACCTGACATAGGTAGTGTTATTACCTGACATAGGTAGTGTTATTACCTGACATAGGCAGTTGTAATGACCTGACATAGGTAGTGTTATTACCTGACATAGGTAGTGTTATTACCTGACATAGGCAGTGTTATTACCTGACATAGGTAGTGTTATTACCTGACATAGGTAGTGTTATTACCTGATATAGGTAGTTGTAATTACCTGACATAGGCAGTGTTATTACCTGACATAGGCAGTGTTATTACCTGACATAGGCAGTTGTAATGACCTGACATAGGCAGTGTTATTACCTGACATAGGCGTCCAGGGTGCTCTTGCCTACCAGCTGGTCCCCAGTGAGGTAGGTGTTGTGAGAAGACGAGATGAAGTAGTGACACAGAGGCTGGTCCATATCCTGGTACACAGACGTGTGTATCTGGTCAAACACACTACAGTCTTTAGACTCCATGTATCTGTAGAACCCCTCGAATGTCATGCTTCTGTTCTCTCTAGCTGCCAGGGATACGCAGAGGTTGGCTTAAAAAACACTCAACAAAAAAACAATCACTCAGTTGGATGTACTACTTTATCTTGCATATATGTACCTTGAGGACGTGAGGAGAGAAGGAAGTATTTGGATGGTAAAAATCTGTCCTTCTGCCCCTGAACAAGGCAGTTAACCCCTTGTTCCCCGGTAGGCTGTCATTGTAAATAATAATTTATTCTTAACTGACTTGTCTAGTTAAATAAAGGTTAAAAATACATTTAAAAAATGTGACAATTGAGAAAGTGTCTTATTGTGCTAGTCCACTGATGAGCTTGACTGTCTTCGTTTTACTTCCTGTTTTCGTCATGTCAGACTGATGCCTCTGTACCTGTAGCAGAGCATTTTGTCTGCTGAGCTTGACTGTCATGGTTTTATGTCCTGTCTCGTCAGGTCAGACGGATGCCTCTATGCCTGTCGCAGCGTGGCATTTCTATGGTGCTGTTTGTATAGCGGCAGGAGATGCTAAATAGACTTGTGTACGTTCTAATCTGAAACAAGTGGTCTCATCACATGTGACTCAGCTAAGGCTAACAAAATGCCTGGTAGGGGTACAGTCATACATACCTACTGTACAGTCGTGGCCAAAAGTTTTGAGAATGACACAAATATTAATTTTCACAAAGTTTGCTGCCTCAGTTTGTATGATGGCAATTTGCATATACTCCAGAATGTTATGAAGAGTGATCAGATGAATTGCAATTAATTGTAAAGTCCCTCTTTGCCATGCATTTTAGCCCTGCCACAAAAGGACCAACTGAAATCATGTCAGTGATTCTCTCGTTAACACAGGTGTGAGTGTTGATGAGGATAAGGCTGGAGATCACTCTGTCATGCTGATTGAGTTCGAATAACAGACTGGAAGCTTCAAAAGGAGGGTGGTGCTTGGAATCATTGTTCTTCCTCTGTCAATCATGGTTACCTAAAAGGAAACACTTGCCGTCATCATTGCTTTGCACAAAAAGGACTTCACAGGCAAGGAGATTGCTGCCAGTAAGATTGCACCTAAATTAACCATATATCGGATCGTCAAGAACTTCAAGGAGAAAGGTTCAATTGTTGTGAAGAAGGCTTCAGGGCGCCCAAGAAAGTCCAGCAAGCGCCAGGACCATCTCCTAAAGTTGATTCAGCTGCGGGATCGGGGCACCACCAGTACAGAGCTTGCTCAGGAATGGCAGCAGGCAGGTGTGAGTGCATCTGCACGCACAGTGAGGCGAAGACTTTTGGAGGATAGCCTGGTGTCAAGAAGGGCAGCAAAGAAGCCACTTCTCTCCAGGAAAAACATCAGGGACAGACTGATATTCTGCAAAAGGTACAGGGATTGGACTGCTGAGGACTGGGGTAAAGTTCAATGATGCGTCCCCTTTCCGATTGTTTGGGGCATGTGGAAAAAAGCTTGTCCGGAGAAGACAAGGTGAGCGCTACCATCAGTCCTGTCATGCCAACAGTAAAGCATCCTGATACCATTCATGTGTGGGGTTGCATCTCAGCCAAGGGAGTGGGCTCACAAACTATTTTGCCTAAGAACACAGCCATGAATAAAGAATGGTACCAACACATCCTCCGAGAGCAACTTCTCCCAACCATCCAGGAACAGTTTGGTGAGGAACAATGCCTTTTCCAGCATGATGGAGCAGCTTGCCATAAGGCAAAAGTGATAACTAAGTGGCTCGGGGAACAAAACATTGATATTTTGGGTCCATGGCCAGGAAACTCCCCAGACATTAATCCCATTGAGAACTTGTGGTCAATCCTCAAGAGGTGGGTGAACAAACAAAAACCCACAAATTCTGACAGACTCCAAGCATTGATTATGCAAGAGTGGGCTGCCATCAGTCAGAATGTGGCCCAGAAGTTAATTGACAGCATGCCAGGGCGGATTGCAGAGGTCTTGAAAAAGAAGGGTCAACACTGCAAATATTGACTCTTTGCATCAACTTCATGTAATTGTCAATAAAAGCCTTTGACACTTATGAAATGCTTGTAATTATACTTCAGTATTCCATAGTAACATCTGACAAAAATATCTAAAGACACTGAAGCAGCAGACTTTGTGAAAATTTATATTTGTGTCATTCTCAAAACTTTTGGCCACGACTGTACTGTAACAATAAAAATGAAAATAAGTGAACAAGGAAACCTAATTAATTGTGCATCATGATAGGACAGAACTGTACCAAGTCCCACCTCATCCCCTTTCACCCACCTGTCTCCTCAATCTCATATCTGTCAATCAAGCCCTCCGCTGTCTCCTGATTGGCTGCTGCCTCCATCTGCTCCATGTGTAGGAACCTGAGGAGAGCGGAGGCGGCCAGAGTATTCCTTCCGGAGGAGTAGCACTGGTAGATGTTCTGGATCTCTGACCTTCTGGAGGTGGAGGCCTTGTTCTTCTTCATTGTCCGCCAGCCAGCAGAGTCCTCAAGCCCCCTGACCCAGGTCTCACCCTGGCCCCTGTTGAAACAAACCTGTTTGACTTCATTGTGTTTTCATCCTCAATGGTTTTTCATTTGTGGTATTGTTGTATTCGCGTGGATGAGGTACGTTTTTTTTAAAATTGTCAAATAAAATGCAATCATCCTTTAAGACACAGTCCCCAGGAACCCACTGGGACATAGAAGAAGGGATCATGGTATACCGTTTATAATAGTTTACAGTTTATAATAGTTTACATAATAGTTTACAGTTTATAATAGTTTACAGTTTATAATAGTTTACACTTTATAATAATTTCCATTTATAATAATTTCCATTTTATAATAGTTTACAGTTTATAAGTCAAAGTTGCTAAGTCAAACGACACCGCTGGTTCTGCTCACACTGCCCTACCCTGTGCTCTGACCTCTTTCTCCCCTCTCTCTCCAGATGACATCTCACGTCTTGTGACGGCCGGCCGCCCAACAACCTGCCCGCTTGACCCTATCCCCTCCTCTCTTCTCCAGACCATCTCCGGTGACCTTCTCCCTTACCTCACCTCGCTCATCAACTCATCCCTGACCGCTGGCTACGTCCCTCCCGTCTTCAAGAGAGCGAGAGTTGCACCCCTTCTGAAAAAACCTACACTCGATCCCTCCGATGTCAACAACTACAGACCAGTATCCCTTCTTTCTTTTCTCTCCAAAACTCTTGAACGTGCCGTCCTTGGCCAGCTCTCCCGCTATCTCTCTCAGAATGACCTTCTTGATCCAAATCAGTCAGGTTTCAAGACTAGTCATTCAACTGAGACTGCTCTTCTCTGTATCACGGAGGCGCTCCGCACTGCTAAAGCTAACTCTCTCTCCTCTGCTCTCATCCTTCTAGACCTATCGGCTGCCTTCGATACTGTGAACCATCAGATCCTCCTCTCCACCCTCTCCGAGTTGGGCATCTCCGGCGCGGCCCACGCTTGGATTGCGTCCTACCTGACAGGTCGCTCCTACCAGGTGGCGTGGCGAGAATCCGTCTCCTCACCACGTGCTCTCACCACTGGTGTCCCCAGGCTCTGTTCTAGGCCCTCTCCTATTCTCGCTATACACCAAGTCACTTGGCTCTGTCATAACCTCACATGGTCTCTCCTATCATTGCTATGCAGACGACACACAATTAATCTTCTCCTTTCCCCCTTCTGACGACCAGGTGGCGAATCGCATCTCTGCATGTCTGGCAGACATATCAGTGTGGATGACGGATCATCACCTCAAGCTGAACCTCGGCAAGACGGAGCTGCTCTTCCTCCCGGGAAGGACTGCCCGTTCCATGATCTCGCCATCACGGTTGACAACTCCATTGTGTCCTCGTCCCAGAGCGCTAAGAACCTTGGCGTGATCCTGGACAACACCCTGTCGTTCTCAAATAACATCAAGGCGGTGGCCCGTTCCTGTAGGTTCATGCTCTACAACATCCGCAGAGTACGACCCTGCCTCACACAGGAAGCGGCGCAGGTCCTAATCCAGGCACTTGTCATCTCCCGTCTGGATTCGCTGTTGGCTGGGCTCCCTGCCTGTGCCATTAAACCCCTACAACTCATCCAGAACGCCGCAGCCCGTCTGGTGTTCAACCTTCCCAAGTTCTCTCACGTCACCCCGCTCCTCCGCTCTCTCCACTGGCTTCCAGTTAGCTCGCATACAAGACCATGGTGCTTGCCTACGGAGCTGTGAGGGGGAACGGCACCTCACTACCTCCAGGCTCTGATCAGGCCCTACACCCAAACAAGGGCACTGCGTTCATCCACCTCTGGCCTGCTCGCCTCCCTACCACTGAGGAAGTACAGTTCCCGCTCAGCCCAGTCAAAACTGTTCGCTGCTCTGGCCCCCCAATGGTGGAACAAACTCCCTCACGACGCCAGGACAGCGGAGTCAATCACCACCTTCCGGAGACACCTGAAACCCCACCTCTTTAAGGAATACCTAGGATAGGATAAAGTAATCCTTCTCCCCCCTTAAAAGACCTAGATGCACTATTGTAAAGTGGCTGTTCCACTGGATGTCATAAGGTGAAAGCACCAATTTGTAAGTCGCTCTGGATAAGAGCGTCTGCTAAATGACTTAAATGTAAATGTAAATAATAGTTTACAGTTTATAATAGTTTACAGTTTATAATAGTTTCCATTTAATAATAGTTTACAGTTTATAATAGTTTCCATTTAATAATAGTTTACAGTTTATAATAGTTTACAGTTTATAATACTCATACTGTAGTTGACATAATCCTAGACCCTAAGGCTTTATCAAAGTCTGATGACAACTAATGTACTGTGTCTCTGTTTTATGGAAACGTGTGAATGCTCACAGGGAATGGCATTGAGTGGAATGGCATTGAGTGGAATGGCATTGAGTGGAATGGCATTGAGTGGAATGGCATTGAGTGGAATGGCATTGAGGGGAATGGCATTGAGGGGAATGGCATTGAGTGGAATGGCATTGAGGGGAATGGCATTGAGGGGAATGGCATTGAGTGGAATGGCATTGAGGGGAATGGCATTGAGGGGAATGGCATTGAGTGGAATGGCATTGAGGGGAATGGCATTGAGTGGAATGGCATTGAGTGGAATGGCATTGAGGGGAATGGCATTGAGTGGAATGGCATTGAGTGGAATGGCATTGAGTGGAATGGCATTGAGTGGAATGGCATTGACTGGAATGACATTGAGTGGAATGGCATTGAGTGGAATGGCATTGACTGGAATGGCATTGAGTGGAATGGCATTGAGGGGAATGGCATTGAGTGGAATGGCATTGACTGGAATGGCATTGACTGGAATGGCATTGAGTGGAATGGCATTGACTGGAATGGCATTGACTGGAATGGCATTGACTGGAATGGCATTGACTGGAATGGCATTGACTGGAATGGCATTGAGTGGAATGGCATTGACTGGAATGGCATTGAGTGGAATGGCATTGACTGGAATGGCATTGAGGGGAATGGCATTGAGTGGAATGGCATTGAGTGGAATGGCATTGACTGGAATGGCATTGAGTGGAATGGCATTGAGTGGAATGGCATTGAGTGGAATGGCATTGGCTGGAATGGCATTGAGTGGAATGGCATTGACTGGAATGGCATTGTTCGCAGCACTGACTGTGACAAATAGACATCTATACTGCTTCAAAGGAACATGAAAACAGACAGGTGCCTCTATCAATCCCACTGACCGCAAAGTGGCACTCTTTTTCAATGATATGGACCTGAAAATGTAACGCTGTGTGCACCAATCGAATGTAGGCTGACTGTTAATAGTACACACGGATTGGCTGTAATGAAGTGTCACTCTTCCAGGTGCAGATGTAACATGCTACACCAGGGTGTTATTTTTCTCTCCTCCGCTGACTCAGAAGAGGGGGATGACAGGGTATCGGGGGTGCTCGTTCTCAGAGAGGAAGGCTCCCATCTCTTTCTCTTTCCTCAGACATGCAGGGGAGAACAGCCTGGGTGATTATTCCTATCTGCTTCTCTCTCTCTCTCTCTGTCTCTCTCTCTCTCTCTCTCTCTCTCTCTCCTCTGTTCAGCAACCCTTCAACATTTCAAACACATGCCTTACATACTGTTGTCTCAGCAAAGTGTGTGCTGTTCAGTGTGCTAGCATTGCCTCTGTAGTCTCCCACTGAGGATGTCATCGCCTCTGTGTGCTAAAGGTCTACAAACCCACCAGCACTGACAATCGTGTCGTTCACTTTTCACAACTGTGTATTTCACCACAGTTCCCCTCAGATTGTTTTATGTCTCTACATGACAAGTAGTATCTACTGTTGTGAAAGTATGGTTAGTAGTATCTACTGTTGTGAAAGTATGGTTAGTAGTATCTACTGTTGTGAAAGTATGGTTAGTAGTATCTACTGTTGTGAAAGTATGGTTAGGGATAACAGATGGTACAACCTACCTTATGCTGATTCCTGTGGTTCGGTAGCATGAATCACACCCAGAAAACGACTCAACTAAGAAAGCAATGGAACAGTAAGGGAATGGAATGTGTGGAACTGTTGCTGCCTGGTGCTTGAGACATGTGTTCCAATTCTACGCTCTTCATTGTGATGTAAAAGAACACCACGTTCCATTACAATAGTTGGCGATGTCACAATGGGGGCTGTCATCTCTCTTCTTTCACAGAGATCAGAGACACTTTTCCTTGATGGCTTCCAATAGTTTGGATTTCTTTGAACTTTCTGACAAACTCATTAAATCAACTTTCGTTTTTTGGTGCATGACACAAAACCACTCCCAACTTTTGTTTTCCCCTTCCCCATTGTGCATAAGTAATGTTTGGACAGAGCTTATTGAACACAATAGACTAACCCACACTAGACTAACCCACACTAGACTAGCCTTGTGGAGAGCCACACCCTTTTTGTGGAGGTTTGGATGGGTCACTGAACTGGTCTCATATGATAGACATCCCATTATACCATATCATGTAGATCACCCATCAAGCATATCAAACATATTGAAACCACATGTTTGACTACATTCCGTTTATCAAAATAACATTGAATGTTATTGGTCACATACACATGGTTAGCAGATGTTATTGGTCACATGGTTAGCAGATGTTATTGGTCACATGGTTAGCAGATGTTATTGGTCACATGGTTAGCAGATGTTATTGGTCACATGGTTAGCAGATGTTATTGGTCACATGGTTAACAGATGTTATTGGTCACATACACATGGTTAGCAGATGTTATTGGTCACATACACATGGTTAGCAGATGTTATTGATCACATACACATGGTTAGCAGATGTTATTGATCACATACACACGGTTAGCAGATGTTATTGATCACATACACATGGTTAGCAGATGTTATTGGTCACATACACATGGTACATCAGCTGATATCTCAAAGTACTGTACAGAAACCCAACCTAAAACCCCAAACAGCAAGCAATGCAGGTGTAGAAGCACGGTGGCTAGGAAAAACTCCCTAGAAAGGCCAAAACCTAGGAAGAAACCGAGAGAGGAACCAGGCTATGTGGGGTGGCCAGTCCTCTTCTGGCTGTGCCGGGTGGAGATTATAACAGAACATGGCCAAGATGTTCAAATGTTCATAAATGACCAGCATGGTCGAATAATAATAAGGCAGAACAGTTGAAACTGGAGCAGCAGCACAGTCAGGTGGAAGTTGAAACTGGAGCAGCAGCATGGCCAGGTGGACTGGGGACAGCAAGGAGTCATCATGTCAGGTAGTCCTGGGGCATGGTCCTAGGGCTCAGGTCAGTTGAAACTGGAACAGCAGCATGGCCAGGGGGACTGGGGACAGCAAGGAGTCATCATGTCAGGTAGTCCTGGGGCATGGTCCTAGGGCTCAGGTCCTCCGAGAGAGAGAAAGAAAGAGAGAAGGAGAGAATTAGAGAACGCACACTTAGATTCAGACAGGACACCGAATAGGACAGGAGAAGTACTCCAGATATAACAAACTGACCCCAGCCCCCCGACACATAAACTACTGCAGCATAAATACTGGAGGCTGAGACAGGAGGGGTCAGGAGACACTGTGGCCCCATCCGAGGACACCCCCGGACAAGGCCAAACAGGAAGGATATAACCCCACCCACTTTGCCAAAGCACAGCCCCCACACCACTAGAGGGATATCTTCAACCACCAACTTACCATCCTGAGACAAGGCTGAGTATGGTTAGCAGATGTTATTGGTCACATACACATGGTCAGCAGATGTTATTGGTCACATACACATGGTTAGCAGATGTTATTGGTCACATACACATGGTCAGCAGATGTTATTGATCACATACACACGGTTAGCAGATGTTATTGATCACATACACATGGTTAGCAGATGTTATTGGTCACATACACATGGTTAGCAGATGTTATTGATCACATACACATGGTTAGCAGATGTTATTGGTCACATACACATGGTACATCAGCTGATATCTCAAAGTACTGTACAGAAACCCAACCTAAAACCCCAAACAGCAAGCAATGCAGGTGTAGAAGCACGGTGGCTAGGAAAAACTCCCTAGAAAGGCCAAAACCTAGGAAGAAACCGAGAGAGGAACCAGGCTATGTGGGGTGGCCAGTCCTCTTCTGGCTGTGCCGGGTGGAGATTATAACAGAACATGGCCAAGATGTTCAAATGTTCATAAATGACCAGCATGGTCGAATAATAATAAGGCAGAACAGTTGAAACTGGAGCAGCAGCACAGTCAGGTGGAAGTTGAAACTGGAGCAGCAGCATGGCCAGGTGGACTGGGGACAGCAAGGAGTCATCATGTCAGGTAGTCCTGGGGCATGGTCCTAGGGCTCAGGTCAGTTGAAACTGGAACAGCAGCATGGCCAGGGGACTGGGGACAGCAAGGAGTCATCATGTCAGGTAGTCCTGGGGCATGGTCCTAGGGCTCAGGTCCTCCGAGAGAGAAAGAAAGAGAGAAGGAGAGAATTAGAGAACGCACACTTAGATTCACACAGGACACCGAATAGGACAGGAGAAGTACTCCAGATATAACAAACTGACCCCAGCCCCCCGACACATAAACTACTGCAGCATAAATACTGGAGGCTGAGACAGGAGGGGTCAGGAGACACTGTGGCCCCATCCGAGGACACCCCCGGACAAGGCCAAACAGGAAGGATATAACCCCACCCACTTTGCCAAAGCACAGCCCCCACACCACTAGAGGGATATCTTCAACCACCAACTTACCATCCTGAGACAAGGCTGAGTATGGTTAGCAGATGTTATTGGTCACATACACATGGTCAGCAGATGTTATTGGTCACATACACATGGATAGCAGATGTTATTGGTCACATACACATGGTCAGCAGATGTTATTGGTCACATACACATGGTCAGCAGATGCTATTGGTCACATACACATGGTCAGCAGATGTTATTGGTCACATACACATGGTTAGCAGATGTTATTGGTCACATACACATGGTTAGCAGATGTTATTGGTCACATACACATGGTTAGCAGATGTTATTGATCACATACACATGGTTAGCAGATGTTATTGGTCACATACACATGGTTAGCAGATGTTATTGATCACATACACATGGTTAGCATATGTTATTGGTCACATGGTTAGCAGATGTTATTGGTCACATACACATGGTTAGCAGATGTTATTGGTCACATACACATGGTTAGCAGATGTTATTGGTCACATACACATGGTTAGCAGATGTTATTGGTCACATACACATGGTTAGCAGATGTTATTGGTCACATACACATGGTTAGCAGATGTTATTGGTCACATACACAAGGTTAGCAGATGTTATTGATCACATACACATGGTTAGCAGATGTTATTGGTCACATACATATGGTTAGCAGATGTTATTGATCACATACACATGGTTAGCAGATGTTATTGGTCACATACACATGGTTAGCAGATGTTATTGGTCACATACACATGGTTAGCAGATGTTATTGATCACATACACATGGTTAGCAGATGTTATTGATCACATACACATGGTTAGCAGATGTTATTGGTCACATACACATGGTTAGCAGATGTTATTGGTCACATACACATGGTTAGCAGATGTTATTGATCACATACACATGGTTAGCAGATGTTATTGGTCACATACACATGGTTAGCAGATGTTATTGGTCACATACACATGGTTAGCAGATGTTATTGGTCACATACACATGGTTAGCAGATGTTATTGGTCACATACACATTGTTAGCAGATGTTATTGGTCACATACACATGGTTAGCAGATGTTAATGCGAGTGTAGCGAAATGCTTCTGGCTTCTAGTTCCGACAATGCAGTAATATCTAACAAGCAATCTAACAAATTCACAACAACTACCTTATATATTATTCCATTCTAGCCATTGCAATGAGCCCATCCTCCCATAGCTGCTCCCACCAGCCGTCTCTGGTGCACATTCACAGCATGTTGATGAATAGTGAGAGAAAGGGAAGGCACATTTCTGGTTGTTTCAGCTCCAGCATTTCTTCATAGAGCTCAGACATGGATTCCCCTGCTCCTGTGATTCAACTAGCAGTGCACAACACTGGTCATAGCCTAGTCCCAGTCCTAGTCACAGTCCTACTCCCAGTCCCAGTCCTAGTCCCAGTCCTACTCCCAGTCCTAGTTCCAGTCCCAGTCCTAGTCCCAGTCCTACTCCCAGTCCTAGTCCCATTCCCAGTCCCAGTCCCAGTCCTACTCCCAGTCCCAGTCCTAGTCCCAGTCCTAGTCCCAGTCCTAGTTCCAGTCCCAGTCCTACTCCTAGTCCCAGTCCCATTCCAAGTCCCAGTCCCAGTCCTAGTCCTACTCCCAGTCCCAGTCCTACTCCCAGTCCTATTTCCAGTCCCAGTGTGGCACAGTTAGTGTGAGTCCCAAATGGCACGCAATTCCCTAATAGTGTCCCACTGCAGACCAGAGCCCTATTCCCTATTTAGTGCCCCACTGCAGACCAGAGCCCTATTTCCTAATAGTGTCCCACTGCAGACCAGAGCCCTATTTCCTAATAGTGTCCCACTGCAGACCAGAGCCCTATTCCCTATATAGTGTCCCACTGCAGACCAGAGCCCTATTCCCTATTTAGTGCCCCACTGCAGACCAGAGCCCTATTCCCTATTTAGTGCCCCACTGCAGACCAGAGCCCTATTCCCTATTTAGTGCCCCACTGCAGACCAGAGCCCTATTCCCTATATAGTGCATTACTTTTGAGGTCAATGTGGGGAATCGTTTAAATATAATATTTTAAAGAGCAGGTTGGCATTTATTGTCTTGAATCTTGCCCTGGAGGCATCTCTGCAGAGTGGTCACTAGCTGGCACAGTCACAAAGTCATAAAATCAGATTTTAAACCTGTTACAGGTCTGAGGCATAAAACCAAGGAAACAGATCACGTGTTTCTGTAAAACAGGAGAAATAATGAGACAAATTTGGCTTGTGTTATGAAATCTTCTCTCAGTCAAATTTAATTTTAAAAAATATATATATATATATATATATATATATATATATATATATATGAGGTGCAACAGGGTCAATTATATTACTTCACATTATCATGAATTCATCAATATCCGTACAAAAATAACTATCGTAAAAAATAAAAAGTACATTCCTACCTTTTGCTATTCCATATTCAGTCTCTTAAACCAATACAACTAATGCTATTGCTATCCAATAAGAACAGTGCAAATTACATACCTAGTATGTTAAACCACCAGTGACAACCCGTCATTCAGGGCAGGTGGGGTAGTTTTTGTTTTTGGGGGGGGTTTGCTTCTTTTGCATGTTATTTTGGCATTAATATGTGTCACATATCAGTTTGCAAACAATGTAAGAAAGGAAATACATATCATTGAGTTAATAAAGCCTCCATACAAACATGGTCTGTCTTTTGTTTTCTTGAGTAAGGCAGCTCCAAAATGCAGGTGTTTCAGCCCAGCTCAGTGCTTTCTGTGGTGGCGGGGCAAGCCAGCAGAAAATACGGAGTGTTGCGCCGTGATTGGCTCAGTGTTCTGTCAATCATGTGGACACTACGTCACCGCCAAGTCTAAGGGTAGTGCTAGAAATTTCAAGCCCCTTCGGTGCTGCCATATAGTTTACATTAGAAGTGCCCATCCAAGAAGGCTCATGGTCATTGGCCACAGATAAAATGACGTCAAATCACGTTATATGTAGAGAAGCTTTGATTGGACCGATCATGTCAACCTCATACTTTCAAAATCTTAAGTTATATTGACTACGTCTGTCCTAGCGTGCTCATTAATGTCTTCAATCAAAATTACGGATTGCCTCTTATCCACTTGTCGTCCCCTTATGCCATAGTTTGTACATCTCAATTACCAGTAGAAACCACATTTGTTTAAGTAAGTCTTTTAAAGGCAGTAAATGAGGCTGAAAAAACTGTTGCCAGACAAGGCTCCGCTGATAGCCAGGTGTAGCAGTGGTAAGGTGTTGGGACTCTGCTGTTGGGACAGCTTTATGTAGGCACTAACAGTTTGTGGGCACCATTTGTCACCTTTATAGTGCAATTCATGTATTGTTTAGTGTTGCGTTGATTCGTGACTTTGCTGGCATGAATCCCACATGTTTTTTTTTCCCCCCACCAAGATTTACATGCTAAAATCACCAATGAAAACCACCAATCTGTATCTTTGTCCAACACATCCCAAAAGATTACCCGCTATAGAAGTGTAATTAAACATGCTACTCAAAGCTCGGGGGTTTGTGGTATATTGGTCATTATAAACTGGGTGGTTCGAGCCCTGAATGCTGATTGGTTGATAGCCGTGATATATCAGGCCGTATACCACAGGTATGACAAAACATGTATTTGTACATGCTCTGATTACATTGGTAACCAGTTTATAATAGCAATAATGCACCTCGGGGGTTTGTGGTATATGGCCAATGTACCACGTCTAAGGGCTGTATCCAGGCACTCCGCGTTGAATCGTGCTTAAGAACAGCCCTTAGCCGTCGTATAAACTACACTCCCTCAGGCCTTATTGATTAAATATATCTCGGCTAAGGGTTGTTCTTTCGCGTCATGCCTCAAATTTGGTTTGCATCGGTGAGGTCACGATCATTGTGAAAAGGTCACCAACCATCCGATCTACTGGCGCCATCTAGTGGTAGCAACACATTTCAGTGCATGTCAATGCAGAACGCTTGGAGGACTGGCGCCATCTAGTGGTAGCAACACATTTCAGTGCATGTCAATGCAGAACACTTGGAGGACTGGCGCCATCTAGTGGTACCAACACATTTCAGTGCATGTCAATGCAGAACGCTTGGAGGACTGGCGCCATCTAGTGGTAGCAACACATTCAGTGCATGTCAATGCAGAACGCTTGGAGGACTGGCGCCATCTAGTGGTAGCAACACATTTCAGTGCATGTCAATGCAGAACGCTTGTAGGACTGGCTCCATCTAGTGGTAGCAACACATTTCAGTGCATGTCAATGCAGAACGCTTGGAAGACTGGCGCCATCTAGTGGTAGCAACACATTTCAGTGCATGTCAATGCAGAACGCTTGTAGGACTGGCGCCATCTAGTGGTAGCAACACATTTCAGTGCATGTCAATGCAGAACGCTTGGAGGACTGGCGCCATCTAGTGGTAGCAACACATTTCAGTGCATGTCAATGCAGAACGCTTGGAGGACTGGCGCCATCTAGTGGTAGCAACACATTTCAGTGCATGTCAATGCAGAACGCATGTCAATGCAGAGGGCTGGCGCCATCTAGTGGTACCAACACATTTCAGTGCATGTCAATGCAGAACGCTTGGAGGGCTGGCGCCATCTAGTGGTAGCAACACATTTCAGTGCATGTCAATGCAGAACGCTTGGAGGGCTGGCGCCATCTAGTGGTACCAACACATTTCAGTGCATGTCAATGCAGAACGCTTGGAGGGCTGGCGCCATCTAGTGGTACCAACACATTGCAGTGCATGTCAATGCAGAACGCTTGGAGGACTGTCAAATAAAGAAGAGTCATAGTTATGACTCAAAATAATAAAATCATTCTTTCAAATCAAAATCAATAATCACAAAATTGTGACCATACATTTTGTGTGCGTCACATAACCCTAACTTTTAACCCTAACCTTAACTACACTGCCTACCATCATGCCAAACCCTAACGTTTAAATTAAGACCCCAAAAATATTATTTTCGTTTTCATTAATTATTACAATAGAGCCAATTTTGACTTTGCAGCTGGCGCATCTAGCGGGTATCGAGATACAAGATTCATGACGATAAACGTCAACCTGCTTTTAAAGATGAGGGAAATTGCCCTCATTCATCAAATAAAATCAAATATGAAGTCATTCATTTCTTCAGGCTTATGAAGGTTCCCTATAAAAACTGAATAAGTAAATTACTAAACATGTACAGTGGCCCACTTTACTATACTACACACCACATTATACTACACTGTACTATAGTATATTATACTATATTATACAATACTTTGATATGCTATACTATACTTCACTATACTACACTGTACTATATTATACCATACTATATTATACTATACTTTACGATAGTATACTTTGTTATACCACACAATACTTTACTATACTATATTATGCTATGCTATTCTATATTATACTATTCTATACAATACTATATTATACTATGCTATAGGATACTTTACGATACTATACTATGCTTTATTAAATTAAATAAAATCAAATCAAATCAAATTTTATTTGTCACATACACATGGTTAGCAGATGTTAATGCGAGTGTAGCGAAATGCTTGTGCTTCTAGTTCCGACAATGCAGTAATAACCAACAAGTAATCTAACTAACAATTCCAAAACTACTGTCTTATACACAGTGTAAGGGGATAAAGAATATGTACATAAGGATATATGAATGAGTGATGGTACAGAGCAGCATAGGCAAGATACAGTAGATGGTATCGAGTACAGTATATACATATGAGATGAGTATGTAAACAAAGTGGCATAGTTAAAGTGGCTAGTGATACATGTATTACATAAGGATGCAGTCGATGATATAGAGTACAGTATATACGTATGCATATGAGATGAATAATGTAGGGTAAGTAACATTATATAAGGTAGCATTGTTTAAAGTGGCTAGTGATATATTTACATAATTTCCCATCAATTCCCATTATTAAAGTGGCTGGAGTTGAGTCAGTGTCAGTGTCAGTGTGTTGGCAGCAGCCACTCAATGTTAGTGGTGGCTGTTTAACAGTCTGATGGCCTTGAGATAGAAGCTGTGTTTCAGTCTCTCGGTCCCAGCTTTGATGCACCTGTACTGACCTCGCCTTCTGGATGATAGCGGGGTGAACAGGCAGTGGCTCGGGTGGTTGATGTCCTTGATGATCTTTATGGCCTTCCTGTAACATCGGGTGGTGTAGGTGTCCTGGAGGGCAGGTAGTTTGCCCCTGGTGATGCGTTGTGCAGACCTCACTACCCTCTGGAGAGCCTTATGGTTGAGGGCGGAGCAGTTGCCGTACCAGGCGGTGATACAGCCCGCCAGGATGCTCTCGATTGTGCATTATACCATCCAATACTTTACTATGCTATACTGTATTCTACTATATTATATTATACTATATTATACTATTCTATACTACGATATACCACATTATAATATACCCTACTACACTATACTATATTATACTTCACTATACTTTGTTATGCCATACTTTACTATACTATAGGATTGACCTGTGCAAGCTTTATCACCAGACTAGAGACTGAGATGTCTGGAAGCACAAAAGTTAGACAGTCCTATACTATACTATACCCTACTACACTATATCATATTTTATTATACTATACTGTATTATATTATACTATGTTATACTATACTTTATTATACTATACCATATACTGTACTATATTATACTATGCTATACTTTACTAGATTATATTATACCATATTATACCATACTATACTATACCCTACTACACTATATAATATTTTAATATACTATACTGTATTATATTATACTATGTTATACTATACTATACTGTACTTTATTATACTATACTATATTTTGCTATACTATACATATATATATATTCCACCTTTATTTAACCAGGTAGGCTAGTTGAGAACAAGTTCTCATTTGCAACTGCGACCTGGCGACATATTATACTATACTGTACTATAATTTAAACTATACTATACAATATTATACAATTTTATACTATACTATATTATACTAAACTATACTTTGCTATACTTTACTGTACTATATTATACATTATTACACTATACTATATTATACTATTCTATACTATGCTTTATTATACCATACTATACGTTACTATGCTATACTATGCTATACTATGCTATACTGTACTGTACTATACTATACTTTACTATACTATGTTATACTATATTATACTATGCTACACTATGCTATACTATGCTATACTGTACTATACTTTACTATATTATACTATATTATACTATGCTACACTATGCTCTACTATAACTATGCTATTCTAAACTTTAGTTTACTTTACTATACTGTACTACAATATATTATATTACATTATACTATACGACACTATACTTTGTTATACTATACTTTACTATACTATACTATAGGATTGACCTGTGCTTTATCACATGACTAGAGACTGAGCTGTCTAGAAGCGCAAAAGGATCAAAGCTACTATGCTGTAGAAACACTTCATAAACGTGTGCTTCATAAACGTGTTCTTCATAAACGTGTGCTTCATAAACGTGTTCTTAATAAACGTGTGCTTCATAAACGTGTTCTTAATAAACGTGTGCTTCATAAACGTGTGCTTCATAAACGTGTGCTTCATAAACGTGTTCTTCATAAACGTGTTCTTAATAAACGTGTGCTTCATAAACGTGTTCTTCATAAACGTGTGCTTCATAAACGTGTCCACTGCGCTAGGAGAGCTGTGCTGTTATAAACTATAAATCACACGCACGAACACACACAAACACGCACACACACATACATTCTGTAATCCATAGATCAAAGACTTCATTTAACAGGAGACCATTTTACGGTGGGGTTGAGGAAAGAGAGAGAGAGTGTGTGGGTGTGTGTGTGTGGGGGGGGGGTGCATAGCATTGCTGGATATAAGGTCTTCATGAATATAGAGCATGTTTAGATACATGTATATGACTTGTCTCTCCTCTCCTGCTCTCAGATTTACAATCAGGAGACACCAAAAACGCTCAGACATAGCAAGGATATTGTCTAGTTGTTGAGAAGGTGTGTGTGTGTGTGTGTGTGTGTGTGTGTGTGTGTGTGTGTGTGTGTGTGTGTGTGTGTGTGTGTTGGGCTACACAACACTGGATGGGGAATGCCAGCATGTCAACACCTCACTGTCCTGTTGGGAATCAGAGGCTATGTACAACAGAAGGGCACATAAGGATACAGACAAAGCCTAATGATGACAAAGTGCTAGAACGCAGAGTTAATGTGCCAGATTAAAGAGGGGAGCCATATAAATGACGCAATTAAGTGAAAATTAATTTGAGCAAGTTAAAGCCATAAGACGTGCAATACTTTTCTTATCTGTTTTAATGGATGATGCCTGACGGTGAAAATATTGGAGAGAGAGATGAGACTGTAGAATATATATTAAATAGTGGTACTGATGACTATCAATGATTTTGATGTAAAAGTGGATGCTGAAATGTAACTAATATACTCACATGTGAATCCTATGCATCAGTTCCAATGCATCAGTTTCTATGCATCAGACACCTCCCTCTGCAACTGGATCCTGGACTTCCTGACGGGCCGCCCCCAGGTGGTGAGGGTAGGTAACAGCACGTCCGCCACGCTGATCCTCAACACGGGGGCCCTTCAGGGGTGCGTGCTTAGTCCCCTCCTGTACTCCTTGTTCACTCATGACTGCACGGCCAGGCACGACTCCAACACCATCATTACGCTGTGGACGACACAACAGTGGTAGGCTTGATCACCGACAACGACGCGACAGCCTATAGGGAGGAGGTCAGAGACCTGGCCGTGTGGTGCCAGGATAACAACCTCTCCTTCAGCATGATCAAAACAAAGGACATGATTGTTGACTACAGGAAAAGGAGGACCGAACACGCCCCCATTCTCATTGACGGGGCTGCAGTGGAGCAGGTTGAGAGCTTCAAGTTCCTTGGTGTCCACATCACCAACAAACTGACATGGTCAAAGCACACCAAGACAGTCGTGAAGAAGGCACGACAAAACCTATTCACCCTCAGACTGAAAGGATTTGCCATGGGTCCTCAGATCCTCAAAGGATTCTACAGCTGCACCATTGAGAGCATCCTGACTTGTTGCATCACTGCCTGGAATGGCAACTCCGACCGCAAGGCAATACAGAGGGTAGTGCGAACAGCCCAGTGCATCACCTGGGCCAAGCTTCCTGCCATCCAGGACCTCTATACCAGGCGGTGTCAGAAGAAAACCCTAAAAACTGTCAAAGACTCCAGCCACCCTAGTCATAGTGTTCTCTCTGCTACCGCACGGCAAGCGGTACCGGAATGCCAAGTCTAGGTCCAAGAGGCTTCTAAACAGCTTCTACCCCCAAGCGATAAGACTCCTGAACATCTAGTCAAATGGCTACCCAGACTATTTTCAGTGCCCCCCCTTTTATACCACTGCTACTCTCTGTTGTCATCTATGCATAGTCACTTTAAAATAACTCTACCTACATGTACATACTACCTCAAATAACCAGTGGCCCACACATGGACTCTGTATTGGTACATCCCTGTATATAGTTTCGCTATTGTTATTTCACTGCTGCTCTTTAATTACTTGTTACTTTTATCTCTTATTATTACTATGTGTATTTTTTTAAACTGAATTGTTGGTTAGGGGCTTCGTAAGTCAGCATTTCACAGTAAGGTTGTATTCGGTGCATGTGACTAATAACATTTGATTGGATTTTATCAGATTCTATGCATCAGATTCTATGCATCAGATTCAATTCAAATCAATTCAAGGGGCTTTATTGGCACGGGAAACATATGTGAATATTGACAAAGCAAGTGAGGTAGATTATATACAAAAGTGAAATAAACAATAAAAATGAACAGTAAACATTTAACATACAGAAGTTAAAAGAATAAAAGACATTACAAATGTCATATTATGTATATATACAGCGTTGTAATGATGTACACATGGTTAATGTACAAAGGGGAAAATAAATAGCATAAATATGGGTTGTATTTACAATGGTGTTTGTTCTTCACTGGTTGACCTTTTCTTGTGGCAACAAGTTACATATCTTGCTGCTGTGATGTCACACTGTGGAATTTCACCCAGTAGATATGGGAGTTTATCAAAATCTGGTTTGTTTTCGAATTCTTTGTGGATCTGTGTAATCTGAGGGAAATATGTGTCTCTAATATGGTCATACATTGGTCAGGAGGTTAGGAAGTGCAGCTCAGTTTCCACCTCATTTTGTGGGCAGTGAGCACATAGCCTGTCTTCTCTTGAGAGTCAGGTCTGCCTACGGCGGCCTTTCTCAATAGCAAGACTATGCTCACTGAGTCTGTACATAGTCAAAGCTTTGCATCAGATTCTATGTATCAGTTTCTATGCATCAGATTCTATGCATCCGATTCTATGTATCAGTTTCTAAGTGTAAGGGTTTTCTTCTGGTGAAAGAGAGGCGGACCAAAATGCAGCGTGGTGGTTATTCATGTTTTTAATAAAGACGACTATACATGAACAGACTATACAAAACAAGAAAAGTGAAAACCTAAACAGTCCTATCTGGTGCAAACACAGAGACAGGAACAATCACCCACAAAACCCAACACAAAACAGGCTACCTAAATATGGTTCCCAATCAAAGACAATGACTAACACCTGCCTCTGATTGAGAACCATATCAGGCCAAACATAGAAATAGACAAACCAGACACACAACATAGAATGCCCACCCAGCTCACGTCCTGACCAACACTAAAACAAGGAAAACACATACGAACGATGGTCAGACCGTGACACTAAGCATCAGATTCTATGCATCAGATTCTATGTATCAGTTTCTAAGCATCATATTCTAAGCATCAGATTCTATGCATCAGTTTCTAAGCATCATATTCTATGCATCAGATTCTATGTATCAGTTTCTAAGCATCAGATTCTTTGCATCAGATTCTATGTATCAGTTTCTAAGCATCAGATTCTATGCATCAGATTCTATGCATCAGATTCTATGTATCAGTTTCTAAGCATCAGATTCTATGCATCAGATTCTATGCATCAGATCCAATGCATCAGATTCTATGTATCAGTTTCTAAGCATCAGATTCTTTGCATCAGATTCTATGTATCAGTTTCTAAGCATCAGATTCTATGCATCAGATTCTATGCATCAGATTCTATGTATCAGTTTCTAAGCATCAGATTCTATGATTCTATGCATCAGATTCTATGCATCAGATTCTATGCATCAGATTCTATGTATCAGTTTCTATGTATCAGTTTCTATGCATCAGATCCAATGCATTATTTCTTAGCCTTGTGTTTTGACGCTAACCTGACTGAATAGCTCTGTTCTAAATTAGAGTTTGAAACAGTTTTGTTCATTAGAAGTTGAAAAAGTGATGCAATTATACACTATAGTGTATGTCTGGCATAGTGAGCTCCTTGAATCATTTTTCTAATTTGCAGATCGGGACCGCTGTGAAAGTCAATTAATGAATCCATGATTTAATTAGTCTGTATGGTGCTTAACCATCTCCTTTAAAGGGGAACCTCGACTGAACCTTTCCCGTCAGTGAGCAGTAGTACACACAGCGATACACTTTGTAACGTTTAATAAACACTATATTACATGTTCAATAGACTTTAGTCTTTATTTCAAATGAGTCTCTGGTGATTATCTAGCTAGTTCCTCAACTGAACCAGTCTGTCTGCTCTTGGTTTAAAACCTCAACCGTCACTGAGACGAGTTTTAAAACTGTATCACACTTCTGCTTTGTTCTTTTTAAAATATTACATTTTAATCAAAGGTAAGTATTTCAAATATCCTGAATCCAAACAATATTGTTCAGCTGGGGGGGGGGGGGGGGGGCGGGGGTCTGTGTGATTTGGGATCATCATGTCACTCCCAGGGCATTTACCACTCTCTTTCTGTCTGAGGTGACATAGATGTCAAACCCACGTGAAGTAGTGAGGAGCCTCTTGTTGTTGATGAGTCAGTCACAGAGCAGAGGACAGAACTTGTCTTGGAAACAGTCCTGAAGCTGCCATGTTCCTGTAGAAGTGTTAGAAAATGAACATGGGACCAGTGCCGCTGCTGGATTCTACAGGATTAGCAGTGAAAACATGACCCGCGGTCGGGAGACACGGTAATAAAGTGGCTGTAGATTATTTTAAAAACATCCAAATGAATAGAATGACAGTAAAGCAGGTACACTATACAGTATATACAGAAGTATGCGGACAACCCTTCAAATTAGTGGATTCGGCTATTTCAGCCTCACCCGTTGCGGACAGGTGTATACCAATCGAGCACACCGCCATGCAATCTCCATAGACAAACAATGGCAGTAGAATGGCCTTACTAAAGAGCTCAGTGACTTTCAACGTGACACAGTCATAGGATAGCAACTTTCCAACAAGTCCGTTTGTCAATTTCTGCCCTGCTAGAGCTGCCCCAGTCAACTGTAAATGGTTTTATTGTGTAGTGGAAATGTCTATGAGCAACAACGGCTCAGCCACAAAGTGGTAGGCCACACAAGCTCACAGAACAGGTCCACCGAGTGCTGAAGCACGTAAGCGCTTATAAATTGTCTGTCCTCGGTTGCAACACTCACTACCAACTGCCACTGGAAGCAACGTCAGCACAAGAACTGTTCGTCGGAAGCTTCATGAAATGTGTTTCCATGGCTGAGCAGCCGCACAAAAGCCTAAGATTACCATGCACAATGCAAAGGTTCGTTTGGTGTGGTGTAAAGCTCAGATTACCATGCACAATGCAAAGGTTTGTTTGGTGTGGTGTAAAGCTCGGATTACCATGCACAATGCAAAGGTTCGTTTGGTGTGGTGTAAAGCTCAGATTACCATGCACAATGCAAAGGTTTGTTTGGTGTGGTGTAAAACTAGCCACCATTGGACTCTGGAGCAGTGGAAACGTGTTCTCTGGAGTGATGAATAAGGGTGACAGGTAGCCTAGCAGTTAACAGCGTTTGGGCCAGTAACTGAAAGGTCGCTGGTTCAAATCCCTGAGCCGAGTAGGTGAAAAATCTGTTGATGAGCCCTTGAGCAAGGCACTTGATCTGGAAAAGACTGTCTGCTCAGTGACTGAAATGTAAATTTAATTAGTCACGTTTCACCACCTGGCAGTCCGACGGACAAATCTGGGTTTGGCAGATGACAGGAGGACGTCACCAATGCATAGTGCCAACTGTAACGTTTGGTGGAGGAGGAATAATGGTCTGGGGCTGTTTTTCATGGTTCGGGAGAACGTCACCAATGCATAGTGCCAACTCTAAAGTCATGAACAATGTAAAAAAGACACCCTTCTGTTTCCTAAATGTTGTAATTTTAAGATGAAAAATATGATATGCATGATTGTAAGTCCCGTTGGATAAAAGTGTACGCTAAATAGTATATATTTGATTATCAGAGTAGTGACAGAAGAGACCTTGTTAGGTCCATAGAGATTTGGTTTATCTGAAGTAAACTGTAACTCTCTCTGCCCCTTGCATGTACAGTTGATGTCGGGAAGTTTACATACACCTTAGCCAAATACATTTAAACTCAGTTTTTTACCATTCCTGACATTTAATCCTAGTAAAAATTCTCTGTCTTAGGTCAGTTAGGATCAGCACTTTATTTTAAGAATGGGAAATTGGCCTCCCGGGTGGCGCAGTGGTTAAGGGCGCTGTACTGCAGCGCCAGCTGTGCCATCAGAGTCCCTGAGTTCGCGCCCAGGCTCTGTTGTAACCGGCCGCGACTGAGAGGTCCGTGGGGCGACGCACAATTGGCCTAGCGTCGCCCGGGTTAGGGAGGGCTTGGTCGGTAGGGGTGTCCTTGTCTCATCGCGCACCAGTGACTCCTGTGGCGGGCTGGGCGCAGTGTGCGCTAGCCAAGGTGGCCGGGTGCACGGTGTTTCCTCCGGCGGCATTGGTGCGGCTGGCTTCCGGGTTGGATGCGCGCTGTGTTAAGAAGCAGTGGTCGGGTTGTGTATCGCACGACTTTCAACCTTCGTCTCTCCTTTTTATTTATTTTAAAGAATGG
Organism: Oncorhynchus nerka; assembly: GCF_034236695.1. Classification (NCBI taxonomy): domain Eukaryota; kingdom Metazoa; phylum Chordata; class Actinopteri; order Salmoniformes; family Salmonidae; genus Oncorhynchus; species Oncorhynchus nerka. The sequence goes on from NC_088404.1 coordinate 9,566,112, forward strand.
GAAATTATTATTATTCTTTTCAGCTTTGATTTCTTTCATCACATTCCCTGTGGGTCAGAAGTTTACATACTCTCAATTAGTATTTGTAGCATTGCCTTAAAATTGTTTAACTTGGGTCAAATGTTTCAGGTAGCCTTCCACAAGCTTCCCACAATAAGTTGGGTGAATTTTGGCCCATTCCTCCTGACAGAGCTGGTGTAACTGAGTCAGGTTTTTAGGCCTCCTTGCTAGCACACACTTTTTCAGTTCTGCCCACAAATGTTCTATAGGATTGAGGTCAGGGCTTTGTGATGGCCACTCCAAGACCTTGTCCTTAAGCCATTTTGCCACACTTTGGAAGCATGCTTGGGGACATTGTCCATTTGGAAGACCCATTTGTGACCAAGCTTTAACTTCATGGCTGATGTCTTGAGATGTTGCTTCAATATATCCACATCATTTTCCAACCTCATGATGCCATCTATTTTGTGAAGTGCACCAGACCCTCCTGCAGCAAAGCACCTCCACAACATGGTGCTGTCACCCCCATGCTTCATGTTTGGGATGGTGTTCTTCGGCTTGCAAGCCTCCCCGTTTTTCCTACAAACATAACAATGGGCCTTATGGCCAAACAGTTATATTTTTGTTTCATCAGACCAGAGGACATTTCTACAAAAGTATGATCTTTGTCCCCATGTGCAGTTGCAAACCATAGTCTGGCTTTATGGCGGTTTTGGAGCAGTGGCCTTTCAGGCTATGTTGATATAGGACTAATTCTACTGTGGATATAGATACTTTTGTACCTGTTTCCTCCAGCATCTTCACAAGGTCCTTTGCTGTTGTTCTGGGATTGAGTTGCACTTTTCGCACCAAAGTACGTTAATCTCTAGGCGACAGAACGCGTCTCCTTCCTGAGCGGTATGATGGCTGCGTGGTCCCATGGTGTTTATACATGGTACCTTCGGGCATTTGTAAAATTGCTCCCAAGGATGAACCAGACTTGTGAAGGTCTACAATTTTTTTTATTAGGTCTTTTTATTTTCCCATGACGTCAAGCAAAGAGGCACTGAGTTTGAAGGTAGGCCTTGAAATGTACCCACAGTTACACCTCCAATTGACTCAACTAGCCTATCAGAAGCTTCTAAAGCCATGACATAATTTTCTGGAATTTTCCAAGCTGTTTAAAGGCACAATCAACTTAGTGTATGTAAAATTCTGACCCAGTGGAATTGTGATACAGTGAATTATAAGTGAAATAATCTGTCTGTAAACAGTTGTTGGAAAAATGACTTGTGTCATGCACAAAGTAGATCTCATAACCGACTTGCCAAACCTATAGTTTGTTAACAAGAAATTTGTGGAGTGGTTGAAAAACAAGTTTTAATGACTCCAACCTAAGTGTATGTAAACTTCCTACTTTTTTATTTATTTTTTTATTTCACCTTTATTTAACCAGGTAGGCAAGTTAAGAACAAGTTCTCATTTACAATTGCGACCTGGCCAAGATAAAGCAAAGCAGTTCGACACATACAACGACACAGAGTTACACATGGAGTAAAACAAACATACAGTCAATAATACAGTAGAAACAAGTCTATATATACGATGTGAGCAAATGAGGTGAGATAAGGGAGGTAAAGGCAAAAAAGGCCATGGTGGCAAAGTAAATACAATATAGCAAGTAAAACACTGGAATGGTAGATTTGCAATGGAAGAATGTGCAAAGTAGAAATAAAAATAATGGGGTGCAAAGGAGCAAAATAAATAAATTAATTAAATACAGTAGGGAAAGAGGTAGTCGTTTGGGCTAAATTATAGGTGGGCTATGTACAGGTGCAGTAATCTGTGAGCTGCTCTGACAGTTGGTGCTTAAAGCTAGTGAGGGAGATAAGTGTTTCCAGTTTCAGAGATTTTTGTAGTTCGTTCCAGTCATTGGCAGCAGAGAACTGGAAGGAGAGGCGGCCAAAGAAAGAATTGGTTTTGGGGGTGACTAGAGAGATATACCTGCTGGAGCATGTGCTACAGGTGGGAGATGCTATGGTGACCAGCGAGCTGAGATAAGGGGGGACTTTACCTAGCAGGGTTTTGTAGATGACATGGAGCCAGTGGGTTTGAAGCGAGGGCCAGCCAACGAGAGCGTACAGGTCGCAATGGTGGGTAGTATATGGGGCTTTGGTGACAAAATGGATTGCACTGTGATAAACTGCATCCAATTTGCTGAGTAGGGTATTGGAGGCTATTTTGTAAATGACATCGCCAAAGTCGAGGATTGGTAGGATGGTCAGTTTTACAAGGGTATGTTTGGCAGCATGAGTGAAGGATGCTTTGTTGCGAAATAGGAAGCCAATTCTAGATTTAACTTTGGATTGGAGATGTTTGATATGGGTCTGGAAGGAGAGTTTACAGTCTAACCAGACACCTAAGTATTTGAAGTTGTCCACGTATTCTAAGTCAGAGCCGTCCAGAGTAGTGATGTTGGACAGGCGGGCAGGTGCAGGTAGCGATCGGTTGAAGGGCATGCATTTAGTTTTACTTGTATTTAAGAGCAATTGGAGGCCACGGAAGGAGAGTTGTATGGCATTGAAGCTTGCCTGGAGGGTTGTTAACACAGTGTCCAAAGAAGGGCCAGAAGTATACAGAATGGTGTTGTCTGCGTAGAGGTGGATCAGAGACTCACCAGCAGCAAGAGCGACCTCATTGATGTATACAGAGAAGAGAGTCGGTCCAAGAATTGAACCCTGTGGCACCCCCATAGAGACTGCCAGAGGTCCGGACAGCAGACCCTCCGATTTGACACACTGAACTCTATCAGAGAAGTAGTTGGTGAACCAGGCGAGGCAATCATTTGAGAAACCAAGGCTGTCGAGTCTGCCGATGAGGATGTGGTGATTGACAGAGTCGAAAGCCTTGGCCAGATCAATGAATACGGCTGCACAGTAATGTTTCTTATCGATGGCGGTTAAGATATCGTTTAGGACCTTGAGCGTGGCTGAGGTGCACCCATGACCAGCTCTGAAACCAGATTGCATAGCAGAGAAGGTATGGTGAGATTCGAAATGGTCGGTAATCTGTTTGTTGACGTGGCTTTCGAAGACCTTAGAAAGGCATGGTAGGATAGATATAGGTCTGTAGCAGTTTGGGTCAAGAGTGTCCCCCCCTTTGAAGAGGGGGATGACCGCAGCTGCTTTCCAATCTTTGGGAATCTCAGACGACACGAAAGAGAGGTTGAACAGGCTAGTAATAGGGGTGGCAACAATTTCGGCAGATAATTTTAGAAAGAAAGGGTACAGATTGTCTAGCCCGGCTGATTTGTAGGGGTCCAGATTTTGCAGCTCTTTCAGAACATCAGCTGAACGGATTTGGGAGAAGGAGAAATGGGGAAGGCTTGGGCGAGTTGCTGTGGGGGGTGCAGTGCTGTTGACTGGGGTAGGAGTAGCCAGGTGGAAAGCATGGCCAGCCGTAGAAAAATGCTTATTGAAATTCTCAATTATGGTGGATTTATCAGTGGTGACTGTGTTTCCTATCTTCAGTGCAGTGGGCAGCTGGGAGGAGGTGTTCTTATTCTCCATGGACTTTACAGTGTCCCAGAAATGTTTTGAGTTAGTGTTGCAGGAAGCAAATTTCTGCTTGAAAAAGCTAGCCTTGGCTTTTCTAACTGCCTGTGTATAATGGTTTCTAGCTTCCCTGAACAGCTGCATATCACGGGGGCTGTTCGATGCTAATGCAGAACGCCAAAGGATGTTTTTGTGTTGGTTAAGGGCAGCCAGGTCTGGGGAGAACCAAGGGCTATATCTGTTCCTGGTTCTAAATTTCTTGAATGGGGCATGTTTATTTAAGATGGTTAGGAAGGCATTCAAAAAAAATATCCAGGCATCCTCTACTGACGGGATGAGATCAATATCCTTCCAGGATACCCCGGCCAGGTCGATTAGAAAGGCCTGCTCGCTGAAGTGTTTCAGGGAGGTTTTGACAGTGATGAGTGGAGGTCGTTTGACCGCTGACCCATTACGGATGCAGGCAATGAGGCAGTGATCGCTGAGATCTTGGTTGAAGACAGCAGAGGTGTATTTAGAGGGCAAGTTGGTTAGGATGATATCTATGAGGGTGCCCATGTTTAAGGCTTTGGGGAGGTACCTGGTAGGTTCATTGATAATTTGTGTGAGATTGAGGGCATCAAGTTTAGATTGTAGGATGGCTGGGGTGTTAAGCATGTTCCAGTTTAGGTCGCCTAGCAGCACGAGCTCTGAAGATAGATGGGGGGCAATCAGTTCACATATGGTGTCCAGAGCACAGCTGGGGGCAGAGGGTGGTCTATAGCAGGCGGCAACGGTGAGAGACTTGTTTTTAGAGAGGTGGATTTTTAAAAGTAGAAGTTCAAATTGTTTGGGTACAGACCTGAATAGTAGGACAGAACTCTGCAGGCTATTTTTGCAGTAGATTGCAACACCGCCCCCTTTGGCAGTTCTATCTTGTCTGAAAATGTTGTAGTTTGGGATTAAAATTTCAGAATTTTTGGTGGTCTTCCTAAACCAGGATTCAGACACAGCTAGAACATCCGGGTTGGCAGAGTGTGCTAAAGCAGTGCATAGAACAAACTTAGGGAGGAGGCTTCTAATGTTAACATGCATGAAACCAAGGCTATTACGGTTACAGAAGTCGTCAAAAGAGAGCGCCTGGGGAACAGGAGTGGAGCTAGGCACTGCAGGGCCTGGAATCACCTCTACATCGCCAGAGGAACAGAGGAGGAGTAGAATAAGGGAATGGCTAAAAGCAATAAGAATTGGTCGTCAAGAACGTCTGGAACAGAGAGTAAAAGGAGGTTTCTGGGGGCGATAAAATAGCATCAAGGTATAATGTACAGACAAAGGTATGGTAGGATGTGAATACAGTGGAGGTAAACCTAGGTATTGAGTGATGAAGAGAGAGATATTGTCTCTAGAAACATCATTGAAACCAGGAGATGTCATTGCATGTGTGGGTGGTGGAACTAATAGGTTGGATAAGGTATAGTGAGCAGGACTAGAGGCTCTACAGTGAAATAAGCCAATAAACACTAACCAGAACAGCAATGGACAAGGCATATTGACATTAAGAAGAGGCATGCTTAGTCGAGTGATCAAAAGGGTCCAGTGAGTAGAGAGGTTGGTTGGGGGTCACGGCGATTTAGACAGCTAGCCAGGCCATCCGTAGCAAGCTAGCATAGGATGGAGGTCTGTTATTAGCCACCTCTTGCGTTCCGTCAGTAGATTAGTGGGGTTCCGTGTGGTAGAGGGGATTAATCCAAGTCACACAACAACAAAAAAACAATAGATATAGTTATAGAGGCCCAAGAAGAAAAAATAATAATAATAAAAAATTTAAAAAATTTAAAAATTGTCCGATTGTCTATTCAGATAGCAGCCGATAAGACAGCTAACGGTTAGCGGGCCGCAGATGGGCGTTCAGGTAACATCGCGACGGAGGAGCCAGCCGGATAACTCCTTCGGGTAGATAACGTTGGCAGTCCAGTTGTGAAGGCCCGGTGGGGCTCCGCGTAGGCAGTAAAACGGGTCCGGATAGGTGATTGTCGCCCAGGAGTGATTGATGGAACTCTTCAGCTGGCTAGCTCCGGAATAATTGATGTTTGCTCCGGAATCGACGAAAGCCGATAGTCACACGGATAGCAGCTAGCTAGCTGTGAGATCCAGGTATGAATGTCCAGAGTTAGCGGTTGAAATCCAGGGACATGGAGTGAAAAATTGGTCCGGTATGTTCCGTTCTGCGTCGCTTCTGGCTAGTTTCTGGCTAGCTTCTTGGAGGATTACAGATTTGAGGTAAATAATACTTTTTTATAAATATAAATTGGTGAGGTTGCAGGAGATGAAGAAGAAGATGAGTTGATGGAAAATTTTAAAAAATATATAAAAAGTTGTGTGAAAAAAGTTGTAAATATATATATATACGGAACACGACAAGACGAGGACAAAACTGAACTGCTATGCCATCTTGGACTATGAGCTGGACTTCAACTGTATGTGTCAACAATAAGCAAGCACTGTGATAGAAGGTGATGCCGGTAAGAACCATGAATAAGCCCGAGTCTAAACATCCTTGAATTCTGAAAGAAAAACATCCAATAAACTTAGCCTGCTGCCTTGGCTACAAAAGCTTAGAAATATGCAAATGTGCTATACAATCAGACTAAATTTGAGCAGCGGTTATTGACTTACTTTGAGTGGGCCTGTTGGGCTTCACAATAACAAGCAAACACAGACACACACACACATAGACACACCAGTCCTCATCAGCTCTGGCAGGTGTGTCGATTGTGTGTGTGACATGTCATAGATCTACCAGATGTTGCCAAGCAACTGATTAATTAGTCCAGTGTATTGAGTGTGTTGATTATTACCTCCCAAAGCTCTCTGGGGATGCTCTATGTCTCTGATTGAACCACCTTGGGGAAGAAGAAGAAGAACGTTTCAGTCCCACTGGATTTAAGAGACTTATAGCTAGGTACAAATAGTATATGGGGTTCTGGTTCTGGTCCTGCATCTGGTTCTGCTTCTGGTCCTCTATCTGGTTCTGCTTCTGGTCCTCTATCGGGTTCTGGTTCTAGATCTGGTTCTGAATCTGGATCTGGATCTGGTTCTGGATCTGGATCTGGTTCTAGATCTGGTTCTGGTTCTGGATCTGGATCTGGTTCTGGTTCTGGATCTGGTTTTGAATCTGGATCTGGTTCTGGATCTGAATCTAGATCTGGTTTTGGTTCTGGATCTGGTTCTGGTTCTGGATCTGGTTCTGGATCTGGTTCTGGATCTGGATCTGGTTCTAGATCTGGTTCTGGATCTGGTTCTGGATCTGGATCTGGTTCTGGTTCTGGATCTGGTTCTGGATCTGGTTCTGGATCTGGATCTGGATCTGGATCTGGTTCTAGATCTGGTGCTGGTTCTGGATCTGGATCTGGTTCTGGTTCTGGATCTGGTTTTGAATCTGGATCTGGTTCTGGATCTGAATCTGGTTCTGGATCTGGATCTGGTTCTGGATCTGCTTCTGGATCTGGTTCTGGATCTGGTTCTGGATCTGCTTCTGGTTCTGGATCTGGATCTGGTTCTGGATCTGCTTCTGCTTCTGGTGCTAGTTCTGGTTCTGGATCTGGATCTGGTCCTCTATCCGGTTCTGGTTCTGTATCTTCTTCTTCTTGACTAACACTTCAGATTGATCCTCACACCTTTTCCCCTTCTCCTCCCACAGTATCTGAGCCTTTTCCCCTTCTCCTCCCACAGTATCTGGAGAGCCTTTACTCCTTCTCCTCCCACAGTATCTGGAGAGCCTTTACTCCTTCTCCTCCCACAGTATCTGGAGAGCCTTTTCCCCTTCTCCTCCCACAGTATCTGGAGAGCCGTTACTCCATCCTCCCACAGTATCTGAGCCTTTCTGACAGGCTGTCAGGCCACAGTGGTGCCTGTCTGCTCTGCCTGTCACACCTTTTCCCTCTATTAACCCACACTGGGACTTTCGTGGTTAGAGTTACCCCCTAACTTCCACTGTCCTGACTTTAAATGGCTGCCTGGCTGTGGTGAAGGAGATGGAGTCTAATACGAGCTAAATGGTCCAATGTTCCTGTCAGGCACACACACACACACACACACACACACACACACACACACACACACACACACACACACACACACACACACACACACACACACACACACACACACACACACACACACACAGCGAGTCAAAAAGACATCAATTAATTTGCCCTGGCACTTACGAGTCAGGGATATAAGCATGGACAGGAAATGGATTGACAAAGCAGCACACAGACTGGGAACGAGGGCATGTGATTTCTGGAGATCACTGCACAATGGCTGCCTGTGACCAGCAAAGGCTGCCTATGACCAACAATGGCTGCCTGTGACCAACAATGGCTGCCTGTGACCAACAATTGCTGCCTGTGACCAACAATGGCTGCCTGTGACCAACAATGGCTGCCTGTGACCAACAATGGCTGCCTGTGACCAACAATGGCTGCCTGTGACCAACAATGGCTCCCTGTGAACAACAATGGCTGCCTGTGACCAATTGTTTTAATGTGTATTTCTCCTTTAAATTGGTACATTTTGGGGCTGATCATTGCAAACGGTGTAAATACTACACATTGAGATTGGGTTATGTATGGGAAACACTGACGATGTCACCCATCTGTCTCAGAGAGCTCTTATCCACCGCATCATAGAGGGAACAGGCAGGCTACACAGTTTTGCTGTGATACTGTAGATGTCCTAGGTATAACTAATGTTTTCTCTCGCTTTATGCTGAGCTCAGTCTCAGTAGCAGATCAACACCCCATTGCCTCCCTGCCTGCTTCTGCTACTGGTATTGTCATCACTGATTGGCTGGTCTGACTCAATACTAATGTCATCACTGACTGGCTGGTCTGACTCAATACTAATGTCATCACTGATTGGCTGGTCTGACTCAATACTAATGTC
>NC_088404.1:9579570-9584570 GCF_034236695.1 Oncorhynchus nerka
CGAGGTGCTAGAGGTATTTGAGGAATTAGAGGTGTTAGAGGTATTTGAGGTGTTAGAGGTGTTAGAGGTGTTAGAGGTATTAGAGATATTCGAGGTGTTAGAGGTATTTGAGGAGTTAGAGGTGTTAGAGGTATTAGAGATATTAGAGATATTAGAGGTGTTCGAGGTATTAGAGATATTCGAGGTGCTAGAGGTATTTGAGGAATTAGAGGTGTTAGAGGTGTTAGAGGTATTAGAGGTGTTAGAGGTATTAGAGGTATTAGAGGTATTAGAGGTATTAGAGGTGTTAGAGGTATTTGAGGTGTAGGAGTTGTCAGATGTGTGCGTACTGGTAGCGAAGTCAGGAGCAGGAGAGCAGAGATTTGTGAACAGGCGCACACTTTATTGAGGCAAAAGAGCAAAAACACGCAAAACGGTCACAAGGATTATGTTTAACAATTAAACCTCTTCGTGAAAAAATAACACGGAAAAAACAAGCCAGTCTGGCGCGTCAACAATACACACGTAGCACAAACAATCTCACACAAATACATGAGGGGGAACAGAGGAATAAATATATGTAGATTGATTGGGGGAATGAAAACCAGGTGTGCAGGGAACAAGACAAAACAAATGGATACATGAAAAATAGAGTGGCGGTGGCTAGAAAGCCGGTGACGTCGACCACCACATGCCGCCCGAACAAGGAGAGGAGCCGACTTCGGCGGAAGTCGTGACAGAGGTACTAGAGGTAATCGAAGGTATTCAATATATTTTACTACCTAAACAACAAATAAAGGCATAGAGCTGAGAGCAAAACATGCATTGCAATATTACATTTATATTTGAGAGATACAGCATTATGCGCCAGGGCCGTTGCATGCAGCTTTAATCCACAACACCCAATAGACAGGCTTTTCATGAAGTACTGTACAGGATGACATCACAGATACAATTGACTTGTCATCCCTCCTCAGCTCAGCTCCTACCTGGTTTATAAAGGCCTCTCCCTTTAGTAATCTACCTTTCTGCTGAGTCATCAGCCGCAGTGGACGTTTGCCAGCCAGCTAGGCAGCCGACAAAACACTGATGAATTGTTTTCACTGCAAAGAGAGAGAGAGAGAGAGAGAGAGAGAGAGAGAGAGAGAGAGAGCAATAGAGAGAGAAGGGGGGGGAGCAGAGAGAGAGAGAACGAGAGAGATGAGAGTAGAGATGTAGAGATGAGAGTAGAGATGTAGAGAGGGAAGGAATGAACATATCTCTACATGCATGTTCTAACATGTTTAACACATCTTGATATTGAGAAACAACGTGAAAAGGAATTTGCGACGGGGAGACAGAAAAATTACTGCTTAGGGTGAATGTAGGACAGGAGGCTGTGTTTTATATCAATGTAGGTGGGTGGGGACGAGACGGGGAGCTGTGTTTTATATCCATGTAGGTGGGTGGGAGACGAGACGGGGAGCCTGGCTGTGTTTTATATCAATGTAGGTGGGTGGGAGACGAGACGGGGAGCTGTGTTTTATATCCATGTAGGTGGGTGGGGGACGAGACGGGAGCTGTGTTTTATATCCATGTAGGTGGGTGGGGGACGAGACGGGGAGCTGTGTTTTATATCCATGTAGGTGGGTGGGGGGGACGAGACTGTGGGAGCTGTGTTTTATATCCATGTAGGTGGGTGGGGACGAGACGGGAGCTGTGTTTTATATCCATGTAGGTGGGTGGGGACGAGACGGGGAGCTGTGTTTTATATCCATGTAGGTGGGTGGGGGACTGTGTTTTATATCCAGACGGGGAGCTGTGTTTTATATCCATGTAGGTGGGTGGGGGACGAGACGGGGAGCTGTGTTTTATATCCATGTAGGTGGGTGGGGGATGAGACGTGGAGCCTGGCTGTGTTTTATATCAATGTAGGTGGGTGGGGGACGAGACGTGGAGCCTGGCTGTGTTTTATATCAATGTAGGTGGGTGGGGGACGAGACGGGAGCTGTGTTTTATATCCATGTAGGTGGGTGGGAGACGAGACGGGGAGCCTGGCTGTGTTTTATATCAATGTAGGTGGGTGGGAGACGAGACGGGAGCTGTGTTTTATATCCATGTAGGTGGGTGGGGGACGAGACGGGAGCTGTGTTTTATATCCATGTAGGTGGGTGGGGGACGAGACGGGGAGCTGTGTTTTATATCCATGTAGGTGGGTGGGGGACGAGACGGGGAGCTGTGTTTTATATCCATGTAGGTGGGTGACGAGACGGGGAGCTGTGTTTTATATCCATGTAGGTGGGTGGGGGACGAGACGGGGAGCTGTGTTTTATATCCATGTAGGTGGGTGGGGGACGAGACGGGGAGCTGTGTTTTATATCCATGTAGGTGGGTGGGGGATGAGACGTGGAGCCTGGCTGTGTTTTATATCAATGTAGGTGGGTGGGGGACGAGACGTGGAGCCTGGCTGTGTTTTATATCAATGTAGGTGGGTGGGGGACGAGAGGTGGGTGGAGCCTGGCTGTGTTTTATATCAATGTAGGTGGGTGGGGGATGAGACGTGGAGCCTGGCTGTGCTGTGTTTTATATCCATGTAGGTGGGTGGGGATGAGACGTGGAGCCTGGCTGTGTTTTATATCAATGTAGGTGGGTGGGGGGACGAGACACGGAGCTGTGTTTTTATATCCATGTAGGTGGGTGGGGGACGAGACGTGGAGCTGTGTTTTATATCCATGTAGGTGGGTGGGGGACGAGACGGGGAGCTGTGTTTTATATCAATGTAGGTGGGTGGGGACGAGACGGGGAGCTGTGTTTTATATCCATGTAGGTGGGTGGGGGACGGGGAGACATGTAGGTGGGGGAGCCTGGCTGTGTTTTATATCAATGTAGGTGGGTGGGAGACGAGACGGAGCTGTGTTTTATATCCATGTAGGTGGGTGGGGGACGAGACGGGGAGCCTGGCTGTGTTTTATATCCATGTAGGTGGGTGGGGGGAGACGGGGAGCTGTGTTTTATATCCATGTAGGTGGGTGGGGGACGAGACGGGGAGCTGTGTTTTTTTATATCCATGTAGGTGGGTGGGGGCGAGACGGGGAGCTGTGTTTTATATCAATGTAGGTGGGTGGGGGACGAGACGGGGAGCTGTGTTTTATATCCATGTAGGTGGGTGGGGACGAGACGGGGAGCTGTGTTTTATATCAATGTAGGTGGGGGAGCTGTGTTTTAGACGGGAGCTGTGTTTTATATTAATGTAGGTGGGGGACGAGACGGGGAGCTGTGTTTTATATTAATGTAGGTGGGTGACGAGACGGGGAGCTGTGTTTTATATCCATGTAGGTGGGTGGGTGACGAGACGGGGAGCTGTGTTTTATATCCATGTAGGTGGGTGGGGACGAGACGGGGAGCTGTGTTTTATATCAATGTAGGTGGGTGGGGGATTAGACGGGAGCTGTGTTTTATATCAATGTAGGTGGGTGGGAGACGAGACGGGGAGCTGTGTTTTATATCAATGTAGGTGGGTGGGGGACGAGACGGGGAGCTGTGTTTATATTAATGTAGGTGGGTGGGGGCGAGACGGGGAGCTGTGTTTTATATCAATGTAGGTGGGGGGACGAGACGAGACGGGGAGCTGTGTTTTATATCCATGTAGGTGGGTGGGGGATAAAAGACGGGAGCTGTGTTTTATATTAATGTAGGTGGGTGGGGGACGAGAGCCGGGGAGCTGTGTTTTATATCCATGTAGGTGGGTGGGTGACGAGACGGGAGCTGTGTTTTATATCCATGTAGGTGGGTGGGGACGAGACGGGGAGCTGTGTTTTATATTAATGTAGGTGGGGGACGAGACGGGGAGCTGTGTTTTATATCAATGTAGGTGGGGGGACGAGACGGGGAGCTGTGTTTTATATCCATGTAGGTGGGTGGGGGCGAGACGGGGAGCTGTGTTTTATATCCATGTAGGTGGGTGGGTGACGAGACGGGGAGCTGTGTTTTATATCCATGTAGGTGGGACGGGGGGCGAGACGGGGAGCTGTGTTTTATATCCATGTAGGTGGGGGGACGAGACGGGGAGCTGTGTTTTATATCCATGTAGGTGGGTGGGGACGAGACGGGGAGCTGTGTTTTATATCCATGTAGGTGGGGGGACGAGACGGGGAGCCTGGCTGTGTTTTATATCCATGTAGGTGGGTGGGGGACGAGACGGGGAGCTGTGTTTTATATCAATGTAGGTGGGGGGACGAGACGGGGAGCTGTGTTTTATATCAATATAGGTGGGGGACGAGACGGGGAGCTGTGTTTTATATCAATATAGGTGGGGGACGAGACGGGGAGCTGTGTTTTATATCAATGTAGGTGGGTGGGGGGGGACGAGACGGGAGCTGTGTTTTATATCCATGTAGGTGGGTGGGGGACGAGACGGGGAGCTGTGTTTTATATCCATGTAGGTGGGTGGGGACGAGACGGAAGCTGTGTTTTATATTAATGTAGGTGGGTGGGGGACGAGACGGGGAGCTGTGTTTTATATCCATGTAGGTGGGTGGGGGACGAGACGGGGAGCTGTGTTTTATATCCATGTAGGTGGGGGGGACGAGACAGGGAGCTGTGTTTTATATCCATGTAGGTGGGTGGGGGCGAGACGGGGAGCCTGGCTGTGTTTTATATCCATGTAGGTGGGTGGGGGACGAGACGGGGAGCTGTGTTTTATATTAATGTAGGTGGGTGGGGGACGAGACGGGAGCTGTGTTTTATATCCATGTAGGTGGGTGGGAGACGAGACGGGGAGCTGTGTTTTATATCCATGTAGGTGGGTGGGAGACGAGACGGGGAGCTGTGTTTTATATCCATGTAGGTGGGTGGGAGACGAGACGGGGAGCCTGGCTGTGTTTTATATCCATGTAGGTGGGTGGGGGACGAGACGGGGAGCTGTGTTTTATATCCATGTAGGTGGGGGGGACGAGACGGGGAGCTGTGTTTTATATCAATGTAGGTGGGGGGGACGAGACGGGGAGCTGTGTTTTATATCAATATAGGTGGGGGACGAGACG
>NC_088404.1:9589570-9647070 GCF_034236695.1 Oncorhynchus nerka
TTTGAGAGGGGATACAAGTTTCAGGGCAGGTGTTTTGCATAGAAACAAATCCCAGAAGGTAGAATTAGAGACACTTGAGAGGTTTCACCTGATGTGTCTACATTTCCCTAACTGAACAGGAGACCATTAAGTGTTTTTTTTCCCCAGAATTCTTTCAACAATTATACAGTAGATTCACATCTTTAATCGATAATCCTTTCATGTATGACTTCCATATCAGTTTAAATTCAGCTTAATTAGGGGTTTACTATGCAGTCCAGCAATAAAGAATTGGTTCAGTAGTAGGTCTCATAGAGTTGAGTAATATCTGAGTTTCTCTACAGCACTCAGCTCAAACACTAGATATGAGGAAGAGGGGAGGAGCTCATAAGAGGGGAGGAGCTCATAAGAGCTCATAAGAGGGGAGGAGCTAATTTACTGGGGAGGATATGGTTCATGTTGTGAAATAGAAATGAACACATTGCCCTGGTGGCAGACACTGGCAGAGCCTCGGAATATGTACCTCACCCTCTTCCACTGATCGTCTGTCTATGCTCTAGTACAGGGATCATCAAATAGAGAATGGAACATAATTACAAATCATTTGTAGATGATTTGACCGCCAGAAGCCCAAACAGATATATAAGACAAGACTAAAGCATAATAATTGTAAACCTTGTTTACATTTGTTTTGATCATGTCTCTCTGTATTAACTTGGAAACAGATTTCCAATATTAAATTAACTTGGAGCTGAAATCCTGATGTTTTTTTACAGTCTTTTATGTCCAACAATGACAATAAAATAATATATAATTATTTATTTAAGTGTATTTATAGTTTTATAATTTCATAGACAATAGATAAAAGCCAGGTCATGAATCAGATGTACAAAACTTTGGATTCCCCCTGACAGATGACTCCACCCACAGGTCAAATAAAACCACCCGGGAGTCAAATAAAACCACCCACAGGCCAAATAAAACCACCCACAGGTCAAATAAAACCACCCACAGGTCAAATAAAACCACCCACAGGTCAAATAAAACCACCCACAGGCCAAATGAAACCACCCACAGGTCAAATAAAACCACCCACAGGCCAAATAAAACCACCCACAGGTCAAATAAAACCACCCACAGGCCAAATAAAACCACCCACAGGCCAAATAAAACCACCCACAGGCCAAATGAAACCACCCACAGGTCAAATAAAACCACCCACAGGCCAAATGAAACCACCCACAGGTCAAATAAAACCACCCACAGGCCAAAGGAATCACCCACAGGCCGCCAGTTGGGGACTCTGCTGTAGTATGTAGTATTTATGATAATTAACACACATTCACATGCACTGTCTGGAAACACACACACAGATACAAACATACACACACACACACACACACACACACACACACACACACACACACACACACACACGATGAGTCATCTGTCAGGGAGAATCCAACATTTCATACATTTACATTTACATTTAAGTCATTTAGCAGACGCTCATACATCTGATTAATGACCTGGCTTGTATCTACTGTCTATGAAATGAAACTATATATATATTTATATAAAACTCTGCTTTAGTGATCTGAGCCCATATCCACAAAGGTTCTCTGAGTAGGAGTGCTGATCTAGGATCTGTCCATACAAATCTTATCTTATCTTATCTTATCTTATCTATATCTTATTCACGGATGATCTGAAAGTCAAGACTGATCCCAGATCAGCACTCCGAGACACTTCTTGGATACAGGCCCTTGTCTCGTCTTGTCACAATTGTAACATCGTCAGGATGGGAGTATAAAGCTGGATAGGGATTTGAGCCACACAATGCCCTTGAACCTATCCGTAAGTATATAGTAAGAAAAGATCATGAGTTCATGACACTTATCCTGTAACGAGACTAAAGAAGCCTAGCAAAATACAAAACAAGTAACACGATCTTATGTAACTGAGATATACCTCTGTTTAATAACTTCATTATCATTTATATAAACAACCTCCCTGACCCGTATCCTGTACTGAGTGGTCTAGTAAAAACAGGTAGTGCGATACAAGTCTTATGTAACTCAGATACAGTCAGAGTACAAGGAGAAGATAAGCCTCGTCTCTCATTATTATCTCTACCCTGCACGGCCCTCAGGACGGCCCGATAACACGGTCAGATGATAACACTGTTGAGGACGGCCACGGTCAGACGATAACACTGTTCAGTCGATAACACTGTTGAGGACGGCCTACGGTCAGACGATAACACTGTTGAGGACGGCCTACGGTCAGATGATAACACTGTTGAGGACGGCCTACGGTCAGATGATAACACTGTTGAGGACGGCCTACGGTCAGATGATAACACTGTTGAGGACGGCCTACGGTCAGACGATAACGCTGTTGAGGACGGCCTACGGTCAGACGATAACACTGTTGAAGACGGCCTACGGTCAGATGATAACACTGTTGAGGAGAAGACGGTCTCTCATTATTATCTCTACGGCCCTCAGGACGGCCCGCGGTCAGATGATAACACTGTTGAGGACGGCCTCACGATAACACTGTTGAGGACGGATGATAACACTGTTGAGGACGGCCTACGGTCAGATGATAACACTGTTGAGGACGGCCTACGGTCAGATGATAACACTGTTGAGGACGGCCTACGGTCAGACGATAACACTGTTGAGGACGGCCTACGGTCAGATGATAACACTGTTGAGGACGGCCTACGGTCAGACGATAACACTGTTGAGGACGGCCTACGGTCAGATGATAACACTGTTGAGGACGGCCTACGGTCAGATGATAACACTGTTGAGGACGGCCTACCGTCAGACGATAACACTGTTGACAGACGGCCTACGGTCAGATGATAACACTGTTGAAGACGGCCTACGGTCAGATGATAACACTGTTGAAGACGGCCTACGGTCAGATGATAACACTGTTGAGTTGAGGACGGCCTACGGTCAGATGACGGTCAGATGATAACACTGTTGAAGACGGCCTACGGTCAGATGATAACACTGTTGAGGGCGGCCTGCGGTCAGACGATAACACTGTTGAAGACGGCCTACGGTCAGATGATAACACTGTTGAGGACGGCCTACGGTCAGATGATAACACTGTTGAGGGCGGCCTGCGGTCAGACGATAACGCTGTTGACGGCCTACCGTCAGACGATAACACTGTTGAGGACGGCCTACCGTCAGACGATAACACTGTTGAGGACGGCCTACCGTCAGACAATAACACTGTTGAGGGCGGCCTGCGGTCAGGACGGCCTACGGTCAGATGATAACACTGTTGAGGACGGCCTGCGGTCAGATGATAACGCTGTTGAGGACGGCCTACCGTCAGACGATAACACTGTTGAGGACGGCCTACCGTCAGACGATAACGCTGTTCACGGTCACGATAACACTGTTGAGGACGGCCTACCGTCAGACGATAACGCTGTTGAGGACGGTCAGACGATAACACTGTTGATAACGCTGTTGAGGACGGCCTACCGTCAGACGATAACACTGTTGAGGACGGCCTACCGTCAGACGATAACACTGTTGAGGACGGCCTACCGTCAGACGATAACACTGTTGAGGAACAAAAGGGAACACAAACAAATGAGCAAAAAAAATCAATACATAAATATATATTTGTCTAATCGCACACTACCAAGAGTCTCTTGATATGTAGGATGTAGTTTCTCATTTCTTGACGTTCTGTAAGTAAATGAGCAGACTGCACAAATGGCTCACAGGATAACAGCTGTTCATAGAACTGTGTACTGCCTCAACATCATCAGACTGTGTTGTGTGAATCACGGATTTCTTGGAATGCCGAGTTTGGGTTTCCCAGGATTTGGACACATACCTTTATATAGTATTTTTTGTTTTGTACCCAACAGTTTTGCCATGTTAAAACGTTCATGCTTAAGGTTTCACTTCCTTGCCAAAACAAGCATTCAGTCATCACAACTGTCACGTGTGCTTCCTCTCCGGCCTCTAGGTCACCTGGCTGCTCGTTAGGGCGCACACCTGTCACCGTCGTTACGCGCGTCAGCGCATTATGACACTCACCTGGACTCCATCACCTCCTTGATTACGTGCCCTATATAATGTCTCTCCCTTTGGTTCCTTCCCTATATAATGTCTCTCCCTTTGGTTCCTTCCCTATATATGTCATTCACTGTGGTTCCTTCCCTATATATGTCACTCCCTGTGGTTCCTGCCCTATATATGTCACTCCCTGTGGTTCCTGCCCTATATCTGTCACTCCCTTTGGTTCCTTCCCTATATATGTCACTTCCTTTGGTTCCTTCCCTATATAATGTCTCTCCCTTTGGTTCCTGCCCTATATAATGTCTCTCCCTTTGGTTCCTGCCCTATATAATGTCTCTTCCTTTGGTTCCTGCCCTATATAATGTCTCTCCCTTTGGTTCCTGCCCTATATAATGTCTCTCCCTTTGGTTCCTGCCCTATATAATGTCTCTCCCTTTGGTTCCTGCCCTATATAATGTCACTCCCTATATAATGTCACTCCCTTTGGTTCCTGCCCTATATAATGTCACTCCCTTTGGTTCCTGCCCTATATAATGTCACTCCCTTTGGTTCCTTCCCTATATAATGTCACTCCCTTTGGTTCCTGCCCTATATAATGTCACTCCCTTTGGTTCCTGCCCTATATAATGTCACTCCCTTTGGTTCCTGCCCTATATAATGTCACTCCCTTTGGTTCCTGCCCTATATAATGTCACTTCCTTTGGTTCCTGCCCTATATAATGTCACTCCCTTTGGTTCCTGCCCTATATAATGTCACTCCCTTTGGTTCCTGCCCTATATAATGTCTCTCCCTTTGGTTCCTGCCCTATATAATGTCACTCCCTTTGGTTCCTGCCCTATATAATGTCACTCCCTTTGGTTCCTGCCCTATATAATGTCACTCCCTTTGGTTCCTGCCCTATATAATGTCACTCCCTTTGGTTCCTTCCCTATATAATGTCACTCCCTTTGGTTCCTGCCCTATATAATGTCCCTCCCTTTGGTTCCTTCCCCAGGCGTTATTGTTTCTGTTTCAATTTCATGTTTGTGCGCTGTTCGTGTTTCTTGTTTTGTTCATTTGTTTATTAAATTACGCACTCCCTGAACTTGTTTCCCGATTCCCGGCGCACACGTTACAACCATCCAGTGGTGCGTTCATTTCAATGAAACGTTTGCTACCTTGCATGACAGTTTGTGTTTGACAACACATTTCCCCAAAACATTATTGAACAGACTTTGAGGTACTTTGGCTTTGTGGGTGTGACTTGAAGCAAGGAGTGACGCATCTACAGAGCAGCGCTGCACAACCCCCTCAACAGGTCGTATCTACAGAGCAGCGCTGCCCAACCCCCTCAACAGGTCGTATCTACAGAGCAGCGCTGCCCAACCCCCTCAACAGGTCGTATCTACAGAGCAGCGCTGCACAACCCCCTCAACAGGTCGTATCTACAGAGCAGCGCTGCCCAACCCCTCAACAGGTCGTATCTACAGAGCAGCGCTGCCCAACCCCTCAACAGGTCGTAAGTCGCCCCTCAACTTAAAGGTAAATGTATCTACAGAGCAGCGCTACAGAGCAGCCGACCCCTCAACAGGTCGTATCTACAGAGCAGCGCTGCCCGACCCCCTCAACAGGTCGTATCTACAGAGCAGTGCTGCCCAACCCCTCAACAGGTCGTATCTACAGAGCAGCGCTCAACAGGTCCCAGAGCAGCGCTGCCCCCCTCAACAGGTCGTATCTACAGAGCAGCGCTGCCCAACCCCTCAACAGGCGTATCCAGAGCAGCGCTGCCCAACCCCTCAACAGGTCGTATCTACAGAGCAGCGCTGCCCAACCCCCTCAACAGGTCGTATCTACAGAGCAGCGCTGCCCAACCCCTCAACAGGTCGTATCTACAGAGCAGCGCTGCCCGACCCCCCCCAACAGGTCAGAGCAGGTCGACCCCCTCAACAGGTCTACAGAGCAGCGCTGCCCGACCCCCTCAACAGGTCGTATCTACAGAGCAGCGCTGCCCGACCCCTCAACAGGTCGTATCTACAGAGCAGCGCTGCCCGACCCCCCCAGGTCAACAGGTCAACAGGTCGTATCTACAGAGCAGCGCTGCCCAACCCCTCAACAGGTCGTATCTACAGAGCAGCGCTGCCCAACCCCTCAACAGGTCGTATCTACAGAGCAGCGCTGCCAACCCCTCAACAGGAGCAGAGCGCTGCCCAACCCCCTCAACAGGTCGTATCTACAGAGCAGCGCTGCCCAACCCCTCATCTACAGAGCAGCGCTGCCCAACCCCTCAACAGGTCGTATCTACAGAGCAGCGCTGCCCAACCCCCTCAACAGGTCGTATCTACAGAGCAGCGCTGCCCGACCCCCTCAACAGGTGTATCCAGAGCAACCCCTCAACAGGTCGTATCTACAGAGCAGCGCTGCCCAACCCCTCAACAGTATCTACAGAGCAGCGCTGCCCAACCCCCTCAACAGGTCGTATCTACAGAGCAGCTGCCCAACCCCCTCAACAGGTCGTATCCAGAGCAGCGCTGCCCAACCCCTCAACAGGTCGTATCTACAGAGCAGCGCTGCCCAACCCCTCAACAGGTCGTATCTACAGAGCAGCGCTGCCCGACCCCCTCAACAGGTCATATCTACAGAGCAGTGCTGCCCAACCCCCTCAACATTGAACAACATGGTTGGTTCAGACGATGGGTTCAGACGATGGGTTCAGACGATGGGTTCAGACAATGGGTTCAGATGATGGGAGTGCTGGATGGAGATTAGAGTGAGCCACTCAGTATATTCCTGGTGATACAGTGGGCCACTTGTCCCATTGACCAATAGCAGCAGGTAATGGTGTTCTTAGCAACAATTCTAGTGACAAAAAAAAGTTGAACCATCTGAAACTAATTTGTATGACTCACAAAGTGGAGGTTTACTGCTGAACAATGCAGCTCTCTACACAGGACCGTTTCTTGTTGTTGCTTGTCACCACCCAGATCCCATGTCTTCAGCTTTGCACTCTCCGAGGATGACTTCTCAAATTTCCTGATCTTTTTAAAACATGATCAGGCTACAGCTATAGAGTTTACCATGCCAGTTGTCTCCATATTAGGTCATACATCCATCTCCTCATTTTTGTAGCTGATTGTTGGGGGATGTTTGTTTGTTGACAAGATGAAGAAAGAAGAAGAGTTTGTTTAGATTTTTTTTAAAGAGACTGTTGGCTGATTGCCAAGGGTAGTCCCAGATTCCCAGAGTCAAGAGGGAAGTCTAATGAGGTTGGTTGTCTGTCTTTCCTAGCCCCCCAGGAAGACTCCTACTGGCTGACTGTCTCCTCTCACATAACCCTTGACACACTCTGAGTAATCACATTACTCCCAGCTGTTTCCCAGCAGCAGAGGAAAACTGTGTCATTGGAGGAAGAGCTCATCCTGAGACATCCCTAGACAGACGTTACAGCTCATCCTGAGACATCCCTAGACAGACGTTACAGCTCATCCTGAGACATCCCTGGACAGACGTTACAGCTCATCCTGAGACATCCCTAGACAGACGTTACAGCTCATCCTGAGACATCCCTAGACAGACGTTACAGCTCATCCTGAGACATCCCTAGACAGACGTTACAGCTCATCCTGAGACATCCCTAGACAGACGTTACAGCTCATCCTGAGACATCCCTAGACAGACGTTACAGCTCATCCTGAGACATCCCTGGACAGACGTTACAGCTCATCCTGAGACATCCCTAGACAGACGTTACAGCTCATCCTGAGACATCCCTGGACAGACGTTACAGCTCATCCTGAGACATCTCTAGACAGACGTTACAGCTCACCCTGAGACATCCCTAGACAGACGTTACAGCTCATCCTGAGACATCCCTAGACAGACGTTACAGCTCATCCTGAGACATCCCTAGACAGACGTTACAGCTCATCCTGAGACATCCCTAGACAGACGTTACAGCTCATCCTGAGACATCCCTAGACAGACGTTACAGCTCATCCTGAGACATCCCTAGAAAGACGTTACAGCTAATCCTGAGACATCTCTAGACAGATGTTACAGCTCATCCTGAGACATCCCTAGACAGACGTTACAGCTCATCCTGAGACATCCCTAGACAGACGTTACAGCTCATCCTGAGACATCCCTAGACAGACGTTAGAGCTTGTCCTGAGACATCTCTAGACAGACGTTACAGCTCATCCTGAGACATCCCTAGACAGACGTTACAGCTCATCCTGAGACATCCCTAGACAGACGTTACAGCTCATCCTGAGACATCCCTAGACAGACGCTACAGCTCATCCTGAGACATCCCTAGACAGACGTTACAGCTCATCCTGAGACATCTCTAGACAGACGTTACAGCTCAGACATCCCTAGACTGACGTTACAGCTCCTCCTGAGACATCCCTAGACAGACGTTACAGCTCGTCCTGAGACATCTCTAGACAGACGTTACAGCTCAGACATCCCTAGACTGGCGTTACAGCTCCTCCTGAGACATCTCTAGACAGACGTTACAGCTCAGACATCTCTAGACAGACGTTACAGCTCAGACATCTCTAGACAGACGTTACAGCTCCTCCTGAGACATCTCTAGACAGACGTTACAGCTCAGACATCTCTAGACAGACGTTACAGCTCAGACATCTCTAGACAGACGTTACAGCTCAGACATCTCTAGACAGACGTTACAGCTCAGACATCTCTAGACAGACGTTACAGCTCAGACATCTCTAGACAGACGTTACAGCTCAGACATCTCTAGACAGACGTTACAGCTCAGACATCTCTAGACAGACGTCACAGCTCAGACATCTCTAGACAGACGTTACAGCTCAGACATCTCTAGACAGACGTTACAGCTCAGACATCTCTAGACAGACGTTACAGCTCAGACATCTCTAGACAGACGTTACAGCTCAGACATCTCTAGACAGACGTTACAGCTCAGACATCTCTAGACAGACGTTACAGCTCAGACATCCCTAGACAGACGTTACAGTTCAGACATCTCTAGACAGACGTTACAGCTCAGACATCTCTAGACAGACGTTACAGCTCAGACATCTCTAGACAGACGTTACAGCTCAGACATCTCTAGACAGACGTTACAGCTCAGACATCTCTAGACAGACGTTACAGCTCAGACATCTCTAGACAGACGTTACAGCTCAGACATCTCTAGACAGACGTTACAGCTCAGACATCTCTAGACAGACGTTACAGCTCATCCTGAGACATCAAGGTATAACAACCTTACAGTGAAATGTTTACTTACAAACCAACAATGCAGTTTTAAGAAAATCCCCCAAAAGTAACAGATAAGAATAACAAATAATTAAAGAGCAGCAGTAAATAACAATAGTGGGGCTATATACAGGGGGAACCAGTACAGAGTCAATGTGGAGGCTATATACAGGGTATTATGGTACAGAGTCAATGTGGAGACTATATACAGGGGGTACTGGTACAGAGTCAATGTGGAGGCTATATACAGGGTATTACGGTACAGAGTCAATGTGGAGACTATATACAGGGTATTACGGTACAGAGTCAATGTGGAGACTATATACAGGGTATTACGGTACAGAGTCAATGTGGAGACTATATACAGGGTATTACGGTACAGAGTCAATGTGGAGGCTATATACAGGGTATTACGGTACAGAGTCAATGTGGAGGCTATATACAGGGGGTACCGGTACAGAGTCAATGTGGAGGCTATAAACAGGGGGTACTGGTACAGAGTCAATGTGGAGACTATATACAGGGGGTACCGGTACAGAGTCAATGTGGAGACTATATACAGGGGGTACCGGTACAGAGTCAATGTGGAGGCTTTATACAGGGGGTACCGGTACAGAGTCAATGTGGAGGCTATATACAGGGGGTACCGGTACAGAGTCAATGTGGAGGCTATATACAGGGGGTACCGGTACAGAGTCAATGTGGAGGCTATATACAGGGTATTACGGTACAGAGTCAATGTGGAGGCTATATACAGGGGGTACCAGTACAGAGTCAATGTGGAGAATATATACAGGGGGTACCAGTACAGAGTCAATGTGGAGATTATATACAGGGGGTACCGGTACAGAGTCAATGTGGAGGCTATATACAGGGGGGTACCGGTACAGAGTCAATGTTGAGGCTATATACAGGGGGTACCGGTACAGAGTCAATGTAGAGGCTTTATACAGGGGGTACCAGTACAGAGTCAATGTGGAGACTATATACAGGGGGTACCGGTACAGAGTCAATGTAGAGGCTATATACAGGGGGTACCGGTACAGAGTCAATGTAGAGGCTTTATACAGGGGGTACCGGTACAGAGTCAATGTGGAGGCTATATACAGGGGGTACCGGTACAGAGTCAATGTTGAGGCTATATACAGGGGGGTACCGGTACAGAGTCAATGTGGAGGCTATATACAGGGGGTACCAGTACAGAGTCAATGTGGAGACTATATACAGGGGGTACCGGTACAGAGTCAATGTGGAGACTATATACAGGGGGGTACCGGTACAGAGTCAATGTGGAGATTATATACAGGGGGTACCGGTACAGAGTCAATGTGGAGACTATATACAGGGGGTACCGGTACAGAGTCAATGTGGAGTCTATATACAGGGTATTACGGTACAGAGTCATTGTGGAGACTATATACAGGGTATTACGGTACAGAGTCATTGTGGAGACTATATACAGGGTATTACGGTACAGAGTCAACATCCCTAGACAGATGTTGCAGTTCTAATATGCTATTTGTAATAGATACATGAAAGGGAATGTTAAACTGTAGCCTATAAATCTAATAGTAAATGCTACATGATCTCTCCATATACCTGTTAGGTTCAATATGAGAAAACTGCAGGTTTGAAATGTGTTGACAATTGAATTGAATGGAATATAATTTCTACAGCCACTACAGTAGTACTGGTTTCTCATAATTGAATCTAAACTAGCACTGACTGTGTTAACACATAGTGCAGATAATCCCTCCTCGCCATAGCAACACATTAAAAGTCCAGTACAGTCATCGTAATTTCCCAAATTAAAAAAACAGAACAAAACATCATCTTTAATCTTTTTTTACGCAATTACAATGCTCAGAATTTGAGAAATTGTAGCTTTTTATCTCATCCCAACTATGATCCCTGACAGCTCTGATCCATTATTGATGTCACTTGTTAAATCCACTTCAAATCAGTCTAAATGAAGAAGAGTTGACAGGTTAAAGAAGGGTTTTTAAGCCTTGAGACAACTGAGTCATGGATTTTGTACGTGTGCTATTCAGAGGGTGAACGGGCAAGACAAAAGATTTAAGTGCCTTTGAACGGGAACGGGTATGGTAGTAGATGGAATCCATGACTCAGTTGTCTCAAGGCTTAAAAACCCTTCTTTAACCTGTCTCCTCCTCTTCATTTAAACTGATTTGAAGCGGATTTAACAACCTGTTTGAGTGTGACCAGATTTTTTCAACACTGCTGAGTTTTTCCACACTCTACAGTTTTCCCGTGTGTATGAAGAATGGTCCACCACCTAAAGGACATCCAGCCAACTTGACACAACTGTAGGAAGCATTGAAGTCAACATGGGTCCAGCTTTGGACACCTTGTAGAGTCCATTCCTCGACAAATTGAGGCTGTTCTGGTGAAACTAAATTTGTGTTCCTAATGTTTGGTACGCTCAGTGTATATTGTACAGAGATCAAAGTTCAAAAGTGAAACATTGTTTCTGAGGTCGGACAGGAACACAGCTGATGTGTACATTAACCCCCGCTGTACCAAACTAAATGCTAGGCTTATATTAACCCCCACTGTACCAAACTAAATGCTTATATTAACCCCCGCTGTACCAAACTAAATGCTAGGTTTATATTAACCCCCACTGTACCAAACTAAATGCATATATTAACCCCCGCTGTACCAAACTAAATGCTAGGTTTATATTAACCCCCACTGTACCAAACTAAATGCTAGGTTTATATTAACCCCCGCTGTACCAAACTAAATGCTAGGCTTATATTAACCCCCGCTGTACCAAACTAAATGCTAGGCTTATATTAACCCCCGCTGTACCAAACTAAATGCTAGGCTTATATTAACCCCCGCTGTTCCAAACTAAATGCTTATATTAACCCCCGCTGTACCAAACTAAATGCTTATATTAACCCCCGCTGTACCAAACTAAATGCTTATATTAACCCCTGCTGTACCAAACTAAATGCTTATATTAACCCCCGCTGTACCAAACTAAATGCTAGGCTTATATTAACCCCCGCTGTACCAAACTAAATGCAAGGCTTATATTAACCCCCTGTGACGTAGAAGTCCGTCACTGGCCGCGGGCAGCATTTGGTTCTTTAACGCACACACATATTCATCACTCCTCCCTGCGCCATTATAAGATAAGTTAACAATGTGGGTCGACACACAAATTAACTTCTGTCTTGGTGCATGCATTTCACACTTGTCAATGTTCATATTTGAGAGATACAATAATTATTATACTTATCAATGTTGTGGATGAGCGCATTGTTTGTTTGTTCTGTTCCTCTCTCTCCATCTCTGTAGCTTCCGGGTATGCTGGAAAAGGACCCGAGCTAAGGGAATTGGGTTGGCTTTATAGTGCCTGTCCCAAATGGCTCATTAATGCATATGGGCATATTGAAAGATATTGTCAGAAGTGATGTAATGTTGTAAATGTTATGTTGTGATATTGTTTAAAACCGTGTTGCAATGTATATCCTTTAGTATGTTTAGTTCATGGAAAATGTAGGTTTGTATTGTTAATTGATTAATTAATTAGGGTTAATTGTTCTGAGGGGAGGGGCTAGCCCTACAAAAGGAGCCTCTCTTTCAGTTAGAAAGAGGCATTTTTGGATTGAGCTGTGGATGGGGCAGCATTGTTTTTAAGCTGTCCCATAAGGTAGACGTTGATGGCAGTACTGTTGTTTTTTGTTCCGGAATCACTTGTAAATAAACACCTTTGCACAGAAGAACTTTTGCGGCTCCGCCATCTTTTTATTTTGATAGAGGTTAGGTTATCCAGTTTAGCCTTCTGGCCTACTCTACGTGACACCCCCACTGTACCAAACTAAATGCTTATATTAACCCCCGCTGTACCAAACTAAATGCAAGGCTTATATTAACCCCCGCTGTTCCAAACCAAATGCTAGGCTTATATTAACCCCCGCTGTTCCAAACTAAATGCTAGGCTTATATTAACCCCCGCTGTTCCAAACTAAATGCTAGGCTTATATTAACCCCCGCTGAACCAAACTAAATGCTAGGCTTATATTAACCCCTGCTGTACCAAACTAAATGCTTATATTAACCCCCACTGTACCAAACTAAATGCTTATATTAACCCCCGCTGTACCAAACTAAATGCTAGGCTTATATTAACCCCCGCTGTACCAAACTAAATGCTAGGCTTATATTAACCCCCGCTGTTCCAAACTAAATGCTTATATTAACCCCCACTGTACCAAACTAAATGCTTATATTTGTACCAAACTAAATGCTAGGTTTATATTAACCCCGCTGTACCAAACTAAATGCTTATATTAACCCCGCTGTACCAAACTAAATGCTAGGTTTATATTAACCCCCGCTGTACCAAACTAAATGCTTATATTAACCCCCGCTGTACCAAACTAAATGCTAGGTTTATATTAACCCCCGCTGTACCAAACTAAATGCTTATATTAACCCCCACTGTACCAAACTAAATGCTTATATTAACCCCCGCTGTACCAAACTAAATGCAAGGCTTATATTAACCCCCGCTGTTCCAAACCAAATGCTAGGCTTATATTAACCCCCGCTGTTCCAAACTAAATGCTAGGCTTATATTAACCCCCGCTGTTCCAAACTAAATGCTAGGCTTATATTAACCCCCGCTGAACCAAACTAAATGCTAGGCTTATATTAACCCCTGCTGTACCAAACTAAATGCTTATATTAACCCCCACTGTACCAAACTAAATGCTTATATTAACCCCCGCTGTACCAAACTAAATGCTAGGCTTATATTAACCCCCGCTGTACCAAACTAAATGCTAGGCTTATATTAACCCCCGCTGTTCCAAACTAAATGCTTATATTAACCCCCACTGTACCAAACTAAATGCTTATATTAACCCCAGCTGTACCAAACTAAATGCTAGGTTTATATTAACCCCCGCTGTACCAAACTAAATGCTTATATTAACCCCCGCTGTACCAAACTAAATGCTAGGTTTATATTAACCCCCGCTGTACCAAACTAAATGCTTATATTAACCCCCGCTGTACCAAACTAAATGCTAGGTTTATATTAACCCCCGCTGTACCAAACTAAATGCTTATATTAACCCCCACTGTACCAAACTAAATGCTTATATTAACCCCCGCTGTACCAAACTAAATGCTAGGCTTATATTAACCCCCGCTGTACCAAACTAAATGCTAGGCTTATATTAACCCCCGCTGTTCCAAACTAAATGCTTATATTAACCCCCACTGTACCAAACTAAATGCTTATATTAACCCCGCTGTACCAAACTAAATGCTAGGTTTATATTAACCCCCGCTGTACCAAACTAAATGCTTATATTAACCCCCGCTGTACCAAACTAAATGCTAGGTTTATATTAACCCCCGCTGTACCAAACTAAATGCTTATATTAACCCCCGCTGTACCAAACTAAATGCTAGGTTTATATTAACCCCCGCTGTACCAAACTAAATGCTAGGTTGGAAGCAATGTGAAATTTTATTTAACCAGGCAAGTCAGTTATTAAGAACAAACTCTTATTTTCAATGACAGCCTAGGAACAGTGGGTTAACTGCCTGTTCAGGGGCAGAACGACAGATTTGTACCTTGTCAGGTCAGGGATTTGAACTTGCAACCTTCCGGTTACTAGTCCAATGCTCTAACCACTAGGCTACCCTACCACCCCAAAACATGTGCAGGTTGAGATAAATACAAGAGAGGATTCAGACATAAGCCTAATATAGGCCCCCTACTGTGTGCACGACCCAGTGGGATTTCTCTGGCATGCTGCTAAGTAGTAATGTCTGGCTTTACGTGAAGCAAGTAGTAATGTCTGTCTTTACGTGAAGCAAGTAGTAATGTCTGGCTTTACGTGAAGCAAGTAGTAATGTCTGTCTTTACGTGAAGCAAGTAGTAATGTCTGGCTTTACGTGAAGCAAGTAGTAATGTCTGGCTTTACGTGAAGCAAGTAGTAATGTCTGGCTTTACGTGAAGCAAGTAGTAATGCCTGGCTTTACGTGAAGCAAGTAGTAATGTCTGGCTTTACGTGAAGCAAGTAGTAATGCCTGGCTTTACGTGAAGCAAGAAGTAATGTCTGTCTTTACGTGAAGCACGAAGTAATGTCTGGCTTTACGTGAAGCAAGTAGTAATGTCTGGCTTTACGTGAAGCAAGAAGTAATGTCTGTCTTTACGTGAAGCAAGAAGTAATGTCTGGCTTTACGTGAAGCAAGAAGTAATGTCTGTCTTTACGTTAAGCAAGAAGTAATGTCTGGCTTTACGTTAAGCAAGAAGTAATGTATGTCTTTACGTGAAGCAAGTAGTAATGTCTGTCTTTACGTGAAGCAAGTAGTAATGTCTGGCTTTACGTGAAGCAAGTAGTAATGCCTGGCTTTACGTGAAGCAAGTAGTAATGTCTGGCTTTACGTGAAGCAAGTAGTAATGCCTGGCTTTACTTGAAGCAAGAAGTAATGTCTGTCTTTACGTGAAGCAAGAAGTAATGTCTGGCTTTAAGTGAAGCAAGTAGTAATGCCTGGCTTTACGTGAAGCAAGAAGTAATGTCTGTCTTTACGTGAAGCAAGAAGTAATGTCTGTCTTTACGTGAAGCAAGAAGTAATGTCTGGCTTTACGTGAAGCAAGAAGTAATGTCTGTCTTTACGTTAAGCAAGAAGTAATGTCTGTCTTTACGTTAAGCAAGAAGTAATGTCTGTCTTTACGTGAAGCAAGTAGTAATGTCTGTCTTTACGTGAAGCAAGTAGTAATGTCTGGCTTTACGTGAAGCAAGTAGTAATGTCTGGCTTTACGTGAAGCAAGTAGTAATGTCTGGATTTACGTGACGCAAGTAGTAATGTCTGGCTTTACGTGAAGCAAGTAGTAATGTCTGGCTTTACGTGAAGCAAGTAGTAATGCCTGTCTTTACATGAAGCAAGTAGTAATGTCTGGCTTTACGTGAAGCAAGTAGTAATGCCTGTCTTTACGTGAAGCAAGTAGTAATGTCTGTCTTTACGTGAAGCGAGTAGTAATGTCTGGCTTTACGTTAAGCAAGTAGTAATGTCTGGCTTTACGTTAAGCAAGTAGTAATGTCTGTCTTTACGTGAAGCAAGTAGTAATGCCTGGCTTTACGTGAAGCAAGTAGTAATGTCTGGCTTTACGTGAAGCAAGTAGTAATGCCTGGCTTTACGTGAAGCAAGTAGTAATGTCTGTCTTTACGTGAAGCAAGTAGTAATGCCTGTCTTTTGATTTGAAGTTTTTGACATGGGGGGAGGGGACCAGTACCTTTATGATAAACTTTGTCAATACTAAATTAAATAACTTATTCAACTTACAATATATAGTGCTATTCGTTACATATAAACATCTCTAAGTGCTGTAAAGCAACAACAACAAAAAATATGAACTGGTTTCATCAAAATAATCGTCCAATTTGATTTAAAAAACTGTTTTTTTTCTTCTTTTCAGTGTGTGGGACCTTTAACGTCGCACCACTCTATCGAAGCAGGGTGAATCTCCTGTCCTGGGGCTGATCCACATGAGCTGATGCTACTTATGCAACCAGGTAGTAAGTGATAAACACACCACAGAGACTGGAGAGATTACATCTGCACTCATGAAGATAAAAGTGTGTGTGTGTGTGTGTGTGTGTGTGTGTGTGTGTGTGTGTGTGTGTGTGTGTGTGTGTGTGTGTGTGTGTGTGTGTGTCACAATGTGTGAAGTCAGCAAAAGTGATGAGCATTAAGTGTCACGCTAGTCAATATCAGGGCCTGGACCTCCCACTATGTGCCAGGTTATTAATGCATTGTTATGGCAGAGAGAGGAGCAGGTAGAGAGAGGGGAGGAGCAGGTAGAGAGAGGGGAGGAGCAGGTAGAGAGAGGAGAGGAGCAGGTAGAGAGAGGAGCAGGTAGAGAGAGGAGCAGGTAGAGAGAGGAGAGGAGCAGGTAGAGAGAGGAGCAGGTAGAGAGAGGAGAGGAGCAGGCAGAGAGAGGAGCAGGTAGAGAGAGGAGCAGGTAGAGAGAGGAGAGGAGCAGGTAGAGAGAGGAGAGGAGCAGGTAGAGAGAGGAGCAGGTAGAGAGAGGAGAGGAGCAGGTAGAGAGAGGAGAGGAGCAGGTAGAGAGAGGAGCAGGTAGAGGCAGGAGCAGGTAGAGGCAGGAGCAGGCAGAGAGAGGCAGGTAGAGAGAGGAGCAGGTAGAGAGAGGAGCAGGTAGAGAGAAGAGCAGGTAGAGAGAGGAGCAGGTAGAGAGAGGAGCAGGTAGAGAGAGGAGCGGAGCAGGTAGAGAGAGGAGCAGGTAGAGAGAGGAGCAGGTAGAGAGAGGAGAGAAGCAGGTAGAGAGAGGAGAGAAGCAGGCAGAAAGAGGAGCCGGCAGAGAGGGGAGCCGGCAGAGAGGGGAGCCGGCAGAGAGGGGAGCCGGCAGAGAGAGAAGCCGGCAGAGAGAGGAGCAGGCAGAGAGAGGAGCAGGTAGAGAGAGGAGCAGGTAGAGAGAGGAGCAGGTAGAGAGAGGAGCAGGTAGAGAGAGGAGCAGGTAGAGAGAGGAGAGGAGCAGGTAGAGAGAGGAGAGGAGCAGGTAGAGAGAGGAGCCGGCAGAGAGGGGAGCCGGCAGAGAGGGGAGCCGGCAGAGAGGGGAGCCGGCAGAGAGGGGAGCCGGCAGAGAGGGGAGCCGGCAGAGAGGGGAGCCGGCAGAGAGAGGAGCCGGCAGAGAGAGGAGCAGGTAGAGAGAGAAACTAAAGACTGATCAATATTAAACAGTTAGGGTTGCATCCCAAATGACCCTATTCCCTATATAGGGCACTACTTTAGACCAGAGCACTATAGAACCCTATTCCCTATATAGTGCACTACTTTAAACCAGAGCCCTATAGAACCCTATTCCCTATATAGTGCACTACTTTAGACCAGAGCCCTATAGAACCCTATTCCCTATATAGTGCACTACTTTAGACCAGAGCCCTATAGAACCCTATTCCCTATATAGTGCACTACTTTAGACCAGAGCCCTATAGAACCCTATTCCCTATATAGTGCACTACTTTAGACCAGAGCCCTATAGAACCCTATTCCCTCTATAGTGCACTACTTTAGACCAGAGCCCTATAGAACCCTATTCCCTATATAGTGCACTACTTTAGACCAGAGCCCTATAGAACCCTATTCCCTATATAGTGCACTACTTTAGACCAGAGCCCTATAGATCCCTATTCCCTATATAGTGCACTACGTTTGACTACTACACAGGAAATAGGGTGTCATTGTGGACGGAAACCTAGACTCTTTAATGAATCATCTAGTTCATTCCTTAAATGCCCCTCAGGGATCTTAAAGTAATGACGTCAGCTTCACTATATGGATGCAGCACTGCTACGTGGTGCAGGACTTCAGGAGTCCAGCCGTACTGCATGTCCTTGCAGTACGGCGCATGTTACAGAGGTGAAAAGAAAACAGGTTTCTTCCACGACCAGCGAGGCTTTTGACTAAGGATATTTGGTGAATCTTGTCAGTAGTAACGTGTAGACGAAGTGTACCTGACAATAAGCATGAATATTCCACCAATTAACCAATACACCACCGCTATTACCAATACACAGCAATTATATAGATGATGTAATCATCTCTTTCTGGTTTTAATCAATTGACTGATGAAACCTTAGAGTTTGGGAGCTGTGGCTTTGCTACTGTATATAATATCTGGCTCCATGCGACGTGACCTCAGCTCATCTGTCTTTCTCGTCCATGTCTACCATGACCTCACTTCCTGTGTGAGCAATAATAGCCCCAATAGACGTGGATCTGTGACACAGGAGTCGTTTATGGGAACCTACTTATACCTTTTCGTTGAATGAGGAAATATAATCTATCCGTTGCTGTTTTCACTTAATAACAAAGTAAAGATAGAGTTGGCAAACAAGACTGATGGGAACTCAACTCACTTACCTTTTCATAGTTATGAATGTGTGAAGTACAGATAGAGAGACCAAGAAGGCCTGGTACTCTGTCAGCAGCAATTACTGTTATGGCTACCACATTTATCTATTCAAATGACGCTCGCTCTCTTGGTTTAATTTTCGATCGTGCCCAGACCACTTATATGATTCCCTAATTGCAGAATAGACCGTAAAGGTTTTAATGACACACATCATCATCATCATCAGTGGAAATCTCATGAAAGTTCAACCTAAAACCCTGGGAAGAAATCCATTTGGAACGCGTCCAGAGACATAAGGATCCTGTGAGGCCACTCAGTTAGGTTATGTCCCAAATAGCACAACTAATCCCTATACAGTGCACTACTTTAGACCAGGTCCCAGGATAATTAGCTGCCATTTGGGACTCAGATATATAGTCTTGTTCAGTGGGATCAGTGGAATTAGAGGAACAATATGGAGATGTATTGTCTTTAATAACAGTTATAAAACAGTTGCTCCTTCATATTATAGAGATGTATTATCAGTTTTAAAAAAGGGAAGAAGAGACATGTTGTTGTTGTGCCGGAGAAGATGGCAGACGTTTTACGAGCCCCCAAACCGATTGTGTTTGTAACGCTCCGGGTGTCGTGGGTGTGGAGTCAGACGCAGGAAACAGAGATTGCGATACTGTGCTCTTTAATGCACTCACGCAACACAGGGTGTTCCAAAACCAAATGCCCCAAACACGGGGACGAAAACAGTACAACAGAAACACGACCGGGAACAAACCCGTTCCTCTAGTACATAACCGAAGGTCACAATAATCATACGCTGCACCAGCAGGATAGAACAGCGGCTTCTGGTAAGACAAGGAGCGGCGGACTACGCATTTCTGTGAATAACAGATGATACATGATATCTAAGGAAGTCTCGAGCTACTGCTCGCCTGAGGTAGAGGATCTCATGATAAACTATAGACCACACTACCTACCTAGAGAGTTTTCATCTGTATTTTTCGTAGCTGTTCACATACCACCACAGTCAGAGGCTGGCACTAAGACCGCATTGAATGAGCAGTATTCCACCATAAGCAAACAAGAAAACTCTCACCCATCATCTAGAGGTGGCGCTCCTAGAAACTGGAGATTTTAATGCAGGGAAACTTATATCCGTTTTCCCAAATTTCTATCAGCATGTTAAATGTGCAACCAGAGGAAATAAAACTCTGGACCACCTTTACTCCATACACAGAGACTCATACAAAGCTCTCCCTCACCCTCCATTTGGCAAATCTGACCATAATTCTATCCTCCTGATTCCTGCTTACAAGCTAAAATTAAAGCAGGAAGCACCAGTGACTATATCAATAAAAAAGTGGTCAGTTGAAGCAAATGCTAAGCTAAAGGACTGTTTTACTAACACAGACTGGAATATGTCCTCGATTCCTCTGATGGCATTGAGGAGTTTACCACATCAGTCATTGGCTTCATCAATAAGTGCATCTGATGTCGTCCCCACAGTGACTGCACGTACATAACCCAACCAGAAGCTGCCACTTTCAAGGAACGGTGCTCTAACCAGGAAGCTTATAAGGAATCCCGCTAAGCCTTCTGAAGAACCATCAAACAGGCAAAGTGTCTATACAGGACTAAGATCAAATCGTACTACACCGGCTCTGACACTCGTCGGATGTGGCAGGGCTTGCAAACCATTAGAGACTACAAAAGAAAGCACAGCCGAGAGCTGCCCAGTGAAACGGGCCTACCAGACGAGCTAAACTACTTCTATGGTCGCTTTGAGGCAAATAACATTGAAACATGCATGAGAGCACCAGGTGTTCTGGAAGACTGTGTGATCACGCTCTCCACAGCCGATGTGAGTAAGACCTTGAAATAGGTCAATATTCACTCTAAATGATTACCGACCCATAGCACTCACGTCTGTAGCCATGAAGTGCTTTGAAAGGCTGGTCATGGCTTGCATCAACACCATTATCCCAGAAACCCTAGACCCACTTCAATTTGCATACCGCCCCAACAGATCCACAGATGATGCAATCTCTATTGCACTCCACACTGCCCTTTCCCACCTGGACAAAACGGAACACTTATGTGAGAATGCTATTCAATGACTACAGCTCCGCGTACAACACCATAGTGCCGTCAAAGCTCATCAATAAGCTAAGGACCCTGGGACTAAACACCTCCCTCTGCAACTGGATCCTGGACATCCTGACGGGCCGCCCCCAGGTGGTGAGGGTAGGTAACAACACATCTGCCACACTGATCCTCAACACAGGGGCCCTTCCTGGGTGCCTGCTCAGTCCCCTCCTGTACTCCCTGTTCACTCATGACTGCACGGGCAGGCACGACTCCAACACCATCATTAAGTTTGCCGATGACACAACAGTGGTAGGCCTGATCACTGACAACGAGGAGACAGCCTATAGGGAGAAGGTCAGAGACCTGGTCGTTTGGTGCCAGGACAACAACCTCTCCCTCAACGTGATCAATGCAAAGGAGAGGATTGTGGACTACAGGAAAAAGAGGACCGAACACGCCCCCATTCTCATCAACGGGGCTGTAGTGGAGCAGGCTGAGAGCTTCAAGTTCCTTGGTGTCCACATTACCAACAAACTAACTTGGTACAAGAACACCAAGACAGTCGTGAAGAGGGCACGACAAAACCTATTCCTCCTCAGGAGACTGAAAAGATTTGGCATGGGTCCTCAGATCATCAAAAGGTTCTACACCTGCACCATCGAGAGCATCCTGACGGGTTGCATCACTGCCTGGTATGGCAACTGCTCGGCCTCTGACCGCAAGGCACTACAAAGTGTAATGCGAACGGCCCAGTACATCACCGGGGCCAAGCTTCCTGCCATCCAGGACCTCTATACCAGGCGGTGTCAGAGGAAGGCCCTAAAAAAAGACTCCAGTCACCCTAGTCATAGACTGTTCTCTCTGATACCGCACGGCAAGCGGTACCGGAGCACCAAGTCTAGGTCCAAGAGGCTTCTAAACAGCTTCTACCTCAAGCCATAAGACTCCCGAACACCTAATCAAATGGCTACCCAGACTATTTGCATTGCTCCTCCCCCTTTTACACCACTGCTACTCTCTGTTGTCATCTATGCATCATAGTCACTTTAATAACTCTACCTACATGTACATATTACCTCAACTAACCGGTGCCCCCACACATTGACTCTGTACCGGCACCCTCCTGTATATAGTCTCTCTATTGTTATTTTACTGCTGCTCTTTAATTATGTGTTACTTTTATTTGCATTATTTCTGTTGGTTAGGGGCTTGTAAGTAAGCATTTCACACGTGACTAATAAAATTTGATTTGATGTTGTTTTTGTTGCTGCTGACCTGTTGTTGTTGGTATTGTTGTTGTTGTTGCTGACATGTTGTTGTTGTTGCTGACATGTTGTTGTTGTTGCTGACATGTTGTTGTTGCTGACATGTTGTTGTTGCTGAGTTGTTGTTGTTGCTGACATGTTGTTGTTGCTGCTGACATGTTGTTGCTGCTGACATGTGGTTATTGTTGTTGTTGCTGACATGTTGTTGTTGCCGCTGACATGTTGTTGTTGTTGCTGACATGTTGTTGTTGTTGCTGACATGTTGTTGTTGCTGACATGTTGTTGTTGTTGCTGACATGTTGTTGTTGTTGCTGACATGTTGTTGTTGTTGCTGACATGTTGTTGTTGTTGCTGACATGTTGTTGTTGTTGCTGACATGTTGTTGTTGCTGACATGTTGTTGTTGTTGCTGACATGTTGTTGTTGTTGCTGACATGTTGTTGTTGTTGCTGACATGTTGTTGTTGCTGACATGTTGTTGTTGCTGCTGACATGTTGTTGTTGCTGCTGACATGTTGTTGTTGCTGCTGACATGTTGTTGTTGCTGACATGTTGTTGTTGTTGCTGACATGTTGTTGTTGCTGACATGTTGTTGTTGCTGCTGACATGTTGTTGCTGACATGTTGTTGTTGCTGCTGACATGTTGTTGCTGCTGACATGTTGTTGCTGACATGTTGTTGTTGCTGCTGACATGTTGTTGTTGCTGCTGACATGTTGTTGTTGCTGACATGTTGTTGTTGCTGCTGACATGTGGTTGTTGCTGACATGTTGTTGTTGGTATTGTTGTTGTTGGTATTGTTGTTGTTGTTGCTGACGTTGTTGTTGTTGTTGCTGACATGTTGCTGCTGACATGTTGTTGTTGCTGACATGTTGTTGTTGCTGCTGACTTGTTGTTGTTGTTGCTGACGTTGTTGTTGTTGTTGCTGACTTGTTGTTGTTGTTGCTGACATGTTGTTGCTGCTGAGTTGTTGTTGTTGCTGACGTTGTTGTTGTTGTTGCTGCTGAGTTGTTGTTGTTGCTGACATGTTGTTGTTGTTGTTGTTGACTTGTTGTTGCTGCTGACATGTTGTTGTTGTTGTTGTTGACTTGTTGTTGTTGTTGACTTGTTGTTGCTGCTGAGTTATTGTTGTTGCTGACATGTTGTTGTTGTTGCTGCTGAGTTGTTGTTGCTGCTGACATGTTGTTGTTGTTGTTGTTGTTGACTTGTTGTTGCTGCTGACTTGTTGTTGTTGTTGCTGATGTTGTTGTTGTTGTTGCTAACTTGTTGTTGCATACATAATGATAGGAGAGTGGCAGGTTTTGGGATAGTGTAGAAACCTCGTCAGGAGGTTCGGGCCTCATGGCGTAATAGACGGTTAAGGTGTTGGTCCCGTCGCAGGGACCCAAGTTGGAGTCCTGGTTGTTGATTGCCCCAAATTCACTACAATAGCCTACAGCGATACAGTGATGTCTGATTCAGACTGGCTACTACATTGACTCCTCTCTACAGCCACAAGGATATCCAAGGCGTATGTTGAGGAACTGTAGAGTACAGGAGAGCCTTTTAAAACGGACGATTAGGCCTACATTTCCTTCATATCTCGTGTAAAATCCCTGCAGGCCCACACACCCATCCTCCACTGCAGCACACTACTAGTCTAATTAGTAGGCTGCCATGTTTCCACATAAAGTGCCACTCCGTCTTGCTGCCTGCATTCTTGCTGACTGAACTGACCCTAATAGCCGTGATGGTTTGCTGCCTGCCTTCTTGCCGACTGAACTGACCCTAATAGCCGTGATGGTTTGCGGGTTCTGTGTGAGTCAAACTGCACTGTGTTAAAATCAGAGATGCAGAGAGGACCACATCTTGTTCACATAATTGAGGAGTGGAAGGTTGATCAGAATGGAGGCCAGCTATGATTGAACAGTAGAAGGTTGATCAGAATGGAGGCCAGCTATGATTGAACAGTGGAAGGTTGATCAGAATGGAGGCCAGCTATGATTGAACAGTGGAAGGTTGATCAGAATGGAGGCCAGCTATGATTGAACAGTAGAAGGTTGATCAGAATGGAGGCCAGATATGATTGAACAGTAGAAGGTTGATCAGAATGGAGGCCAGCTATGATTGAACAGTGGAAGGTTGATCAGAGTGGAGGCCAGCTATGATTGAACAGTAGAAGGTTGATCAGAATGGAGGCCAGATATGATTGAACAGTAGAAGGTTGATCAGAATGGAGGCCAGCTATGATTGAACAGTAGAAGGTTGATCCGAATGGAGGCCAGCTATGATTGAACAGTAGAAGGTTGATCAGAGTGGAGGCCAGATATGATTGAACAGTAGAAGGTTGATCAGAGTGGAGGCCAGATATGGTTGAACAGTAGAAGGTTGATCAGAATGGAGGCCAGATATGATTGAACAGTAGAAGGTTGATCAGAATAGAGGCCAGATATGATTGAACAGTGGAAGGTTGATCAGAGTAGAGGCCAGCTATGGTTGAACAGTGGAAGGTTGATCAGAATGGAGGCCAGCTATGATTGAACAGTGGAAGGTTGATCAGAATTGAGGCCAGCTATGGTTGAACAGTAGAAGGTTGATCAGAGTCGAGGCTATGGTGGCTGTGATGCAGCCACTGTGGCACGAGTTCTGCCCACCTGGGGAGCCATGGCCACCCAATCAGATTAAGATAGAATTTAAATTTTAAAAAAATATATATATATTTTTTAAATAGGTTAATGCTCTCTTCTTGTCAGTGTTCCAAAATGGGACATTATTTGTATTTTTACCTACAAATGCAAACACCATCAGATAAAATGAATAGCAAGCAGTGCACTGGAATGACATTCACTCTCATGGGTTGGGTGGCCAAAAATAACTAACTGAAAGCTTCAACCCCAATAAGTCACGAATATGACCGCATTATGGCATATGTCACTGTGCTTCTATGGCTATATGCACCATGCCACTACCTACTTCATTAGTTAATTTAGCGAACAAGACAGTTGATGATCCAGTGTCTTTATCACAGTCAACACAACTATATTTTACCTTTAAAAAATCAAAAATCTTCTCTCAGCCACATGGTGTAGAATAGCACGAGATTAGCTATAAAACTGCACATTTTCCTCTCTGCCTCATGGCAAAATGTGTAAAATTACAGGAAATTAGCTTTAAAATAGCAATATTTTCTCTCAGCCTCATGGCAAAATGTGTAGAATAACGTGATTAGCTATAAAAATACAAATGTTTCTCTTTGCCCCAAGGCTCATGGCAAAATGTGCAGAATTGCAGGAAGTTTCCTGCTTCCCCATTATTTGGGGGGTCCCACCCATATTTCTGCAAGCCCACCCATATTTCTGCAGGCCCACCCATATTTCTGCAGGCCCTCCCATATTTCTGCAGGCCCACCCATATTTCTGCAGGCCCACCCACCAAAGAATTATGCTACTGCTGTAATGGTGAACAGTGTGAGGCTGGTCAGAGGGGAGGCCAGCTATGATTGAACAGTGTGAGGCTGGTCAGAGGGGAGGCTATGATGGTGGCCAGTGGGACACTACTTAGTTTCCTTTCTCTCTGTTCCAACACACTGTCGGCAGAACTTGTCACAGTGAGGTAAAACGTCGTCACAGTGAGGTAAAACGTCGTCACAGTGAGGTAAAACGTCGGCACAGTGAGGTAAAACGTCGGCACAGTGAGGTAAAACGTCGGCACAGTGAGGTAAAACGTCGGCACAGTGAGGTAAAACATTGGCACAGTGTGGTAAGGTAAGTGAGGGAGATTATCCACTTTTAAAGAGGGCAACAGCGGACACAAATCTGCCAGTCTGTTCAAATAGGTATTTATAATGAAACAACTTATTCCCGGTGACTGCTTCAACCTCATTCACAGAAAACTTGATTTACACATTTCTTACTTTCCTT
The DNA here is from genome assembly GCF_034236695.1 of Oncorhynchus nerka. NCBI lineage: Eukaryota > Metazoa > Chordata > Actinopteri > Salmoniformes > Salmonidae > Oncorhynchus > Oncorhynchus nerka. The sequence goes on from NC_088404.1 coordinate 9,616,011, forward strand.
CTGAAATAGTTTGTTCCAATAGTAGTCACAGTGAAAACAAGACTTGGAAGAGAGGCGGCATGGAATTGCTGAGTCTACAGCCAGCTACTGTCTCATCTACAGGAATCAAAGAATTACGCAGGAGCAAATACTGGACACAGACGTCAGTTCAACGTCTAGTTTTGATTTACATTTGGTTGAGTTGTCAACTAACGTGAATTCGTTATGAAATCAACAAAACATTTCACCATGTCATTGAATTTAGAAACATTAATGACTTTTTGCAAATCCAATCAGTTTTTTCTACGTTGATTCAACGTCATCACATTGATTTCAGTGGTTGAAATCATCCAATCAAATCAAATCAAATGTATTTATATAGACCTTCGTACATCAGCTGATATCTCAAAGTGCTGTACAGAAACCCAGCCTAAAACCCCAAACAGCAAGCAAGGCAGGTGTAGAAGGACGTATAAAACAACGTTGATTTAACCTGTTTTTTTGCCCAGTGTGAAAGGTGTTGCCAGATTGTAAACAGTGTGTACATGATAACTGTGAGTGGTTCTAGTCTTAGTGAAAGGTTTCTCACCCAGCCAGAGGAGACGAGGATGGCTGTAGTATCCTGCTCCAGAGTGGCTCTAAGATCAGACTCTAGTAGCCGACTGCCAACTCTAGTCCTTAGCAGAGGTTTTCTCACCCAGCGTGATGAGCCTGAGGGTAGGCTAGCTAGCAGGCTACTGCTGAGCTGCCTGGCACCAGAACAAAGGTCTCCCTCCCTCCAACAGCTGTTTGATAACACACATCCATGAATTACATGTTGACACCTCATGTTTGGCCAGAGATGTTAGAAGAGACCTTGTCCCCCCTCCCCCCAGCGATTATGTAAGATATTATTGCTTGTCAACATCCAAACAACCCAGGCAGCAAGGCCTTAATTAATTTCTACATTTTTACATATTCAGATTCAGGGTCTGTTTTAATTGCCTTCACGTGATGGAATTCATTCTCATGTGTAGTACGTTCTGGTTTGTACGTACTGGTAACTGCCAAAGTAATGGAAACACTTCTGGCAGCTCTGCTATGGTGTGGCGGTGCATTTTCCTGGAATGGTTTAGGTCCACTCAGACCATAAGGAGGGCAAGGTAAACTCCAATAATTACACAGCTATTCTGAGTGATCACCTTCAACCAATGGTGAATCATTTATATCCTAATGGGAGTGGTCTCTACCACCAACATCAACAACATACCAAATTATGTATTTTTTGTTGTTGTGTGCAAGTAAGGTGTCGCATCCCTCCAGTAGAGTTCCAGACACTTGTAGAATCTATGTCAAGGCGCATTGAAACTGCTCTGGCTCGTGGTGCCCCAACGCCCTGTTAAGACGCTTTATGTTGAGGTTTCCTTTACTTTGACAGTTACATGTATGTATGTACAGTGGGGCAAAAAAGGATTTAGTCAGCCACCAATTGTGCAAGTTCTCCCACTTAAAAAGATGAGAGAGGCCTGTAATTTTCATCATAGGTACACTTCAACTATGACAGACAAAATGAGAAAAAAAAATCCAGAAAATCACATTGTAGGATTTTTAATTAATTAATTTGCAAATTATGGTGGAAAATAAGTATTTGGTCAATAACAAAAGTTTATCTCAATACTTTGTTATATACCCTTTGTTGGCAATGACAGAGGTCAAACGTTTTCTGTAAGTCTTCACAAGGTTTTCACACACTGTGTAAGGGTTTCCTGGTGAAAGAGAAGCGGACCAAAAAGCAGCATGGTGGTTATTCATGTTCTTTAATTTATAAAGAAACTACACATGAGATGAGAAACTACAACAAACGTGAGAAAACCTAAAACAGTCCCATCTGGTGCAAACACAGAGACAGGAACAATCACCCACAAACACACAGTGAAACCCAGGCTACCTAAGTATGATTCTCAATCAGAGACAACTAATGACACCTGCCTCTGATTGAGAACCATACTAGGCCGAAAACATAGAAATACCCAAAACCTAGAAAAACAAACATAGTCTGCCCACCCAACTCACGCCCTGACCATACTAACTAAATACAAAACACAGGAAATAAAGGTCAGAACGTGACACACTGTTGCTGGTATTTTCTCTCATCTTTTTAAGTGGGAGAACTTGCACAATTGGTGGCTGACTAAATACTTTTTTGCCCCACTGTACATACATACATGTACCTATGATGAAAATTACAGGCCTCTCTCATCTTTTTAAGTGGGAGAACTTGCACAATTGGTGGCTGACTAAATCCTTTTTTGCCCCACTGTACATACATACATGTACCTATGATGAAAATTACAGGCCTCTCTCATCTTTTTAAGTGGGAGAACTTGCACAATTGGTGGCTGACTAAATACTTTTTTGCCCCACTGTACATACATACATGTACCTATGATGAAAATTACAGGCCTCTCTCATCTTTTTAAGTGGGAGAACTTGCACAATTGGTGGCTGACTAAATACTTTTTTGCCCCACTGTACATACATACATGTACCTATGATGAAAATTACAGGCCTCTCTCATCTTTTTAAGTGGGAGAACTTGCACAATTGGTGGCTGACTAAATCCTTTTTTGCCCCACTGTACATACATACATGTACCTATGATGAAAATTACAGGCCTCTCTCATCTTTTTAAGTGGGAGAACTTGCACAATTGGTGGCTGACTAAATCCTTTTTGCCCCACTGTAAGTGTTTTTTTGGAGCCGCTGTTCCCTTCTAAGCCGTGTCATCAACTATCAAAAGGGGGGAACATTTAGCAGATCCTAATATATTGGTCATCAGTGGGAGACATCCATTTTATTTAGGATGTTTTGCATGGTGTTACGGTGTTAGCTGAGGGCATAGTGACATTTCGTGGGAGTCGGGCCTGTGCTGTGCAAATGGCATCAAGAAACAGATGGACTGGCTGGATCCACAGGGCCAAGGACTCCTTCGCTCCTCCAGCTCTGCTCCAATGGTCTGTTTAGTTATTTATTTATTTTATTTATCTATTTTGTTTTCCCTAATGTTTCACAAATTGCTACAGGAGATGGGTTGTGGAAGTGACATGAGTTCATCGACAAAAATCATCACTGTCCATGTCCTCTAATGAACCTTTTGTGACTCACTGACAGAGGGACTTTTATAAGGAACAGATACGGAAGTTCTCTCTGGAAGAAAAAAAATACATCTATATTCTGTTGGGCAACTTCTATTGTAACTCTAGTACGTGGGGCTCTTCTCTGGTTATAGAGGGGTGTTCAAATCAAACGAATGGAATTCTTTAGGGGTCGATAGGTGACCAAAGCCAAAGCACACACTCCATTATTCACTCTCCATGTTCCCTGCAGGAGCCAGGCAACAGCTAATCTCGCCAGAGAAATGCCCGTGCCTCTGTGTCTGCCTGCTGTCAAAAGAAACATTTAATTTTGTGTCAATATAGAGACATCGCCCGTCTCTATACCAGGACAGCTGTGATCTTTCCATTCACCTGCGTTACCCAGCAGGCCTCAAAGACATGGGTGATCAACATGAGGAACCAAGGGGGAAATTGGATAGTAATGAAGAGGTCGTCTTTTAGTGTAGTCAAAGGATCATACTTCACGGTTTCCTTTAATTTGGGCAACGTTGATTCTCCACATCACATCACATGTCCGTGCTGCTCTTCCTGACCGAATATGAACATATTGTTGCTACTGGAAAATATTTTGTTTATCGGGAAAAGGTTATTAGCTTGTCAAGGTTCAGTCACGAGAACCACCGTCTTTTAGTTTTTTTTGTTTTTCTGTCTCTATAACTGAGGTGTTAAAAATGAAAGAATATATATATATATTAGAGAGAGAGAGTGGGTGTGCTGCTATTCACAGAGTGGTGTGCTGCTATTATTCACAGAGGAGAGAGAGAGAGAGAGAGAGAGAGAGAGAGAGAGAGAGAGAGAGAGAGAGAGAGAGAGAGAGAGAGATATTACACTTACCAACCACACACTACCTCTCCTTCAGTTCCCCTGGGTGTAGCCTATATATTCTACTACAGCATATGGATCTGTTTCTGGCTTTCATCCAAGCCATATCCTTCCTGAACCTAATTGACCTTGATCACTAAGTGCTGTGAGTATATACGGTGAAAAAAAACTGAGGATGAAAAGCCTTGAAATGGAACAAATGAGAATAACTACAATCCTTTTATCACACAGACATAACTAGCTCACAAAACAGTCTTTATGAAGACATTTTTTTTTTAATCTGTATAAATGAGAAAATTTCAGTGTAGTTCTCATAGAGCCACCTAGCCCCCAACATTATATTGAGGGACTGCCACCTGCTCTCTCTCCAGGCCCAGTCAATATACAATCAACCAACATCAACTGGGTTTAAACTGCCTTGGTATTCTGATCATAGATAGCAGAGCACTGAGCAAGGTGTCCTCTCTCAACTGCCTTGGTATTCTGGTCATAGACAACAGAGCAGAGCACTGAGCAAGGTGTCCTCTCTCAACTGCCTTGGTATTCTGGTCATAGACAACAGAGCAGAGCACTGAGCAAGGTGTCCTCTCTCAACTGCCTTGGTATTCTGGTCATAGACAACAGAGCAGGGCACTGAGCAAGGTGTCCTCTCTCAACTGCCTTGGTATTCTGGTCATAGACAACAGAGCAGGGCACTGAGCAAGGTGTCCTCTCTCAACTGCCTTGGTATTCTGGTCATAGACAACAGAGCAGAGCACTGAGCAAGGTGTCCTCTCTCAACTGCCTTGGTATTCTGGTCATAGACAACAGAGCAGAGCACTGAGCAAGGTGTCCTCTCTCAACTGCCTTGGTATTCTGGTCATAGACAACAGAGCAGGGCACTGAGCAAGGTGTCCTCTCTCAACTGCCTTGGTATTCTGGTCATAGACAACAGAGCAGAGCACTGAGCAAGGTGTCCTCTCTCAACTGCCTTGGTATTCTGGTCATAGACAACAGAGCAGAGCACTGAGCAAGGTGTCCTCTCTCAACTGCCTTGGTATTCTGGTCATAGACAACAGAGCAGGGCACTGAGCAAGGTGTCCTCTCTCAACTGCCTTGGTATTCTGGTCATAGACAACAGAGCAGGGCACTGAGCAAGGTGTCCTCTCTCAACTGCCTTGGTATTCTGGTCATAGACAACAGAGCAGGGCACTGAGCAAGGTGTCCTCTCTCAACTGCCTTGGTATTCTGGTCATAGACAACAGAGCAGAGCACTGAGCAAGGTGTCCTCTCTCAACTGCCTTGGTATTCTGGTCATAGACAACAGAGCAGGGCACTGAGCAAGGTGTCCTCTCTCAACTGCCTTGGTATTCTGGTCATAGACAACAGAGCAGAGCACTGAGCAAGGTGTCCTCTCTCAACTGCCTCACATTTGTTGGAGGTCAATGAATTCCTTCTTAATCAATTCAGGAAGCAGACTAAAATAAGTCAACTGGAATAGGAATATTTGTTTATTTCCCAAATGGACTAAATTGAAACGTAATTGAGCCTTAATCTGATGGCCTGGCTGTTCGTTAATATGGAGAAGTAGTGGTTCACAGGGTTAAGACACACACACACACACACACACACACACACACACACACACACACACACACACACACACACACACACACACACACACACACACACACACACACACACACACACACACACACACATCAGATCAGATGTAGCTCCCCTCCGCCCCAAACACAATGCAACACAAAACAGAACAGAACAGGCTCAAGAGGGTAAGAGGTGTTTGGTGACCTGTCTTTTTTGTCGCCACCAAAGTGGTGTTAAACGTGGACACTGCAGTCTTCACATCGGACACAATGGAGGGAGCAGGAGGAGGAGTTTCTCCGGAATTAGTGGCAGAATCTATAGAAACCTGCTTTTTGAAAATCCTCACTCTCTCTCTCTCCCCATAAAAATCATACATTTACACTCTTAAAACAGCGACAGCCTTCAATGCCAAAACACGTTCCCGTCATAATTCATAGATTCACAATCCTTTTACAATGACGAAATACATAAAGTGTTGAGACGGGGACACTGATGTGGAATCCTCTATCACTGTACTGTGTGCCTAGATAGATGTTCCAGTGACAGTCCTTAGGCAGTCAGAGACTAGATTCAAACAGACATCAACACATCTAGTGATGGTACCCTTCTCTTCGTACGGTAGGCCTTGCCTCTCGCCTCATCGCTGCTTGGACTTGATGGCCATCCGACCTATTTAGGACTTTATATGTCGTCATTGCGTGGAAATGATGTGCAAGCTTCCCAATCCAGAGCATGAAACGGAAAGGGTTAAAAATGTGCTGTTTTAAAGCAAATTTTCTGCTATACTACACATATTTCTATAAGGCTTTTGCGGTTGTAAAAGCTCAATTGTTGTGATTCTAAACATTTTGCCATGGCTTTATGACCAGTGAAATGTCTTTAGGTGAGGGAGCACAAACAAACTAAAAATGACGTAAATGACATCATCATGTCGGGCCTCCCGGGTGGTGCAGGACAGCGGAGTCAATCACCACCTTCCGGAGACACCTGAAACCCCACCTCTTTAAGGAATACCTAGGATAGGATAAAGTAATCCTTCTCACCCCCCCCCCCCTTAAAAGATTTAGATGCACTATTGTAAAGTGGCTGTTCCAGTGGATGTCATAAGGTGAACGCACCAATTTGTAAGTCGCTCTGGATAAGAGCGTCTGCTAAATGACTTAAATGTAAATGTTAAATGTGCAGTGGTTAAGGGTGCTGTACTGCAGCACCAGCTGTGCCATCAGAGACCCTGGGTTCGCGCCCAGGTTCTGTCGTAACCGGACGCGACCCGGATGTCCGTGGAGTGACGCACAATTGCCCTAGCGTCGTCCGGGTTAGGGAGGGCTTGTCGCACCAGCGACTCCTGTGGCAGGCCGGGCGCAGTGCATGCTAACCAAGGTTGCCAGGTGCACGGTGTTTCCTCCGACACATTGGTGCAGCTGGCTTCCGGGTTGGATGCGCGCTGTGTTAAGAAGCAGTGCGGCTTGGTTGGGTTGTGTATCGGAGGACGCATGACTTTCAACCTTCATCTCTCCCGAGCCCGTACGGGAGTTGTAGAGATGAGACAAGATAGTAGCTACTAAAACAATTGGATACTGTGCTGAAGGACAGCTGAAACATTTGGACAGTTTTTTAAAAGTTCATTTTTATTTTTATTTCACCTTTATTTAACCAGGTAGGCTAGTTGAGAACAAGTTCTCATTTACAACTGCAACCTGGCCAAGATAAAGCAAAGCAGTGCGACACAAACAACAACACAGAGTTACACATGGAATAAACAAACATACAGTCAATAATACAATAGAAAAAAAAAGAAAGTTTATATACAGTGAGTGCGAATGGCATAAGGAGGTAAGGCAATAAATAGGCCATAATAACGAAGTAATTACAATTTAGCAGATTAACACTGGAGTGAGAGATGAGCAGATGATGATGTGCAAGTAGTAATACTGGTGTGCAAAAGAGCAGAAAAGTACATAAAAACAATATGGGGATGAGGTAGGTAGATTGGGTGGGCTATTTAGAGATGGACTATGTACAGCTGCAGTGATCGGTTAGCTGCTCAGATAGCTGATGTTTGTTAGTGAGGGAGATATAAGTCTCCAACTTCAGCGATTTTTGCACTTCGTTCCAGTCATTGGCAGCAGAGAACTGGAAGGAAAGGCGGCCAAAGGAAGTGTTGGCTTTGGGGATGATCAGTGAGATATACCTGCTGGAGCGCATGCTACTGATGGGTGTTATTGTGACCAGTGAGCTGAGATAAGGCAGAGCTTTACCTAGCATAGACTTATAGATGACCTGGAGCCAGTGGGTCTGGCGACGAATATGTAGCGAGGGCCAGCCGACTAGAGCATACAGGTCGCAGTGGTGGGTGGTATAAGGGGCTTTGGTAACAAAACGGATGGCACTGTGATAGACATCCAGTTTGCTGAGTAGAGTATTGGAAGTTATTTTGTAGACGACATCGCCAAAGTCGGGGATTGGTAGGATAGTCAGTTTTGCTAGGGTAAGTTGGAGGTGTGAGTGAAGGAGTCTTTGTTGCGAAATAGAAAGCCGATTCTATATTTGATTTTGGAGATGTTTAATATGAGTCTGGAAGGAGAGTTTACAGTCTAGCCAGACACTTAGTTATTTGTAGTTGTCCACATATTCTAGGTCAGAACCGTCCAGAGTAGTGATGCTAGTCGGGCGGGTGGGTGCGGCAGCGAATGGTTGAAAAGCATGCATTTGGATTTACTAGCATTTAAGAGCAGTTGGAGGCCACGGAAGGAGTGTTGTATGGCATTGAAGCTTGTTTGGAGGTTAGTTAACACAGTGTCCAAAGAAGGGCCAGATGAATACGGAATGGTGTCATCTGCGTAGAGGTGGATCTGCGTAGAGGTGGATCTGCGTAGAGGTGGATCTGGGAATCACCCGCTGGAACAAACAGTTCAGAAACAAACAACAATAATTTGCACTAGTAGCTTACACGCTGTGTCATGAATAATCTTTGATAACTTTAATGTTTCAACTATTTCCCTTTGTTTCACAACCGAGGATGATGGTCCTCCCCTTCCTCCTCTAGGGCCCTCCACTCTAGGCTACTACTATCCGAGGATGATGGTCCTCCCCTTCCTCCTCTAGGGCCCTCCACTCTAGGCTACTACTATCCGAGGATGATGGTCCTCCCCTTCCTCCTCTAGGGCCCTCCACTCTAGGCTACTACTATCCGAGGATGATGGTCCTCCCCTTCCTCCTCTAGGGCTAGGCTACCTCCGAGGATGATGGTCCTCCCCTTCCTCCTCTAGGCTAGGCTACTACTATCCGAGGATGATGGTCCTCCCCTTCCTCCTCAACAACTACTATCCGAGGATGAAGGGCCCTCCACAGATCATCGAGGATGATGGTCCTCCCCTTCCTCCTCTAGGGCCCTCCACTCTAGGCTAAAAGGATGATAGGGAGGAATAACATGAAAAGTATGAGGAATAACAAAAGTATTTTCTCAGCAGGCACATTAAATTGTTTTCCCTCCCAACATAGACATTTTTTTTGCCATTGTTTGAAGCGCTGTCACCATGAAATTGTTTTTCATTAAACAGTCATATATGATGCATGGAAGGTAAACATTTATTATTTTTAAGATATTACTTACTTAGCAAGCCAAGCGGAGGTGTTTGTTTTGAGATACAAATTATCCTGTGCTTTTTTTCATTTGGCGCATACATACACAGCTTGGCTACATTGTAACTGCAAAGTGGCCAAGGTGCACCCACATGTGGGGCTCACCCAGGACAGCAACTGAATGAAAACATTTTAACAATGTGATTTAACCGATTGATGTTGGGAAAATATATATAAACATTCAGAATGGTCTGGTGTTAAATACCTGTAAACGGTGGAGGAAAAATTATTCTCAGATGTAATATTTGGCCTACTGATTATTTCTTATTTACAAGCTACTGCGAGCTACAAGACATGCAGTTTCCTGCAAAGATGCAGCCTTTGGTAGGCTAATGGAAGGGCTACTCAAGAGTCAGAGGCTGCGATTCAGCGAAGCCAAGAAATGCCCGGCCGGTTCTTACAGGCAAAGTGAAATGATATGTAACAACGATAGAAATGTAAGAGCACAAAAAAAAAATACATAAAGAATTATTTTGCAGGTACCTTTTTATTTTATACACCTGTAGTGCAACTAGTGATTTCTAACAGCACTTAACTAAAACGGTGGCACAAAATGCAATCTGTTAATTATTATATAATACATAAAATTGACATCTCTATATTAATACATACTAGCTCAAAACATTACTAAATCATTGAACATGACAAATGACCCAATAGATTATGATAATTTTCTGATAAAAAAAAGTGGGGGTGCAACAACACATTTGCACCGCTGTTTTGAAAGCGGGGATGCAGCCGCTCCAGCTACATTGCTCAGGCGCTTATTAGTCCAGCAGATAGGTGAAATAATTGTTCCATTTTATGATACAAGTATCAAACTTGGTACACTAATACTAGATACCTTAAGGAACATTAAAACAATTGGAAGTAATCTGGGAACCATCCGGATGTCATGTTTGAAGGAAATAGGGTAAAGTCATTCCAAATAACATAAAAATGAAGAATTTCATCTACCCACTAAAAAAAATAATGATAATATATACAATAATTATGATAATAAAATACTCTTTAGACCTTCATGGTGGTCATACTGAGGTCATTTTGACCAAATTGTGGACTTTGTGATAAAGCCACCTAATTTCACACAGCTGGGGCGTGTCTACAGTATTTTTGGCTATAGTTCCATTGCAGATTTTTCCCATTACCTCCCCTGGCAGCCATTTCCAATATTGCCACTGAAAAATATACTAAGAAGCCAAAGATGGGGCGGCAGGTAGCCTAGTGGTTAGAGCGTTGGACTTGTAACCAAAAGGTTGCAAGAGAGTGATTCCCCGAGCTGACAAGGTAAAAATCTGTTGTTCTGTCCCTGAACAAGGCAGTTAACCCACTGTTCCTAGGATGTCATTGTAAATAAGGATTTGTTCTTAACTGACTTGTCTAGTAAAATAAAGGTAAAAAAAAAAAAAGAGTTGGTTGGATACTGTAGATATCACCAGTGGTACTCTGCTCTGGTCAGAGAGTAAGCAGACGACAGGACTTGTGCTTTTGGACATTATGAGCAGGTTTCATAACATACAATGTAAACAATATATCTCAAATAAGGACAATAAGGAAATTAGATGACATCTTAATGTTATATCTTAACTAAAATATCTGGAAAATAGGAAACATGTCAAACATACTCTTAACAACTAGATAGAAACTGAGGAAAGGCTTGACAGGATTTAAATACAAACTAAAGGTGTGATTGAGCCTATCAGGGCAGTCCTGGTAATTAGTGACAAGTGGCATTGAGAGAGAGTCAACAGGGTAAATCAACTTGGCTGATCAAGTTCAGCAATTTGCTGCTCCCCTCTGAGGGATTTTGTACATCTGCCAACCAGCTGCATGGGTTCGCATTGGACACGATACGACCCCACACAACACCCATTCAATTGGTTTACATGTAAACTAGCCATAAAAACATTTACAAAAAATGTAAGTTGGCACCCGTTTTTATATATGGCATCTTGTGAGCATTTATTTGTGTTTTCCAGACCCCCTCAAACATTATAAGCCATCATTGGGGTGTATCTACCAATTATTTATGGATAAATGGCCAAGGGAATCTAGTCCAAAATGGCCCCATGCAGCTGGTTGGCGGTGGGAGGTTATGGCCAAGTGAATCTAGTCCAATATGTCCCCGTGCAGCTGGTTGGCTGTGGGAGGTTATGGCCCTATAACCAAATATACTTCTTTAGACATGCCACAGCTCTATCACAAAGTCCTTTCTTTCTTTTTATAGCATATAGTTTATTTGCCGTTTAGTCAGCAACTCTACATAAAATAATTTTCTCTGGATGTGCGCCAGCTCATGTTTTTTATTCAAAGTCCACAATTTTCTGCAGAACTATGGTCAAAATGACTTCAATATTTTATATACCTAGGCAAGTCAGTTACGAACAAATTCTTATTTTCAATGATAGCCTAGGAACAGTTTGTTAACTGCTTTATTCAGGGGATGAATAACAACGCACTAAACACTAGGCTACCTGCCATCAATATTACCTCAGGACTATGATCAAAATGACTTCAATATTACCTCAGGACTATGATCAAAATGACCTCAATATGACCTCAGGACTATGATCAAAATGACCTCAATATTACCTCAGGACTATGGTCAAAATGACCTCAATATTACCTCAGGACTATGATCAAAATGACCTCAATATTACCTCAGGGCTATGATCAAAATGACCTCAATATGACCTCAGGACTATGGTCAAAATGACCTCAATATGGCCCTCAATAAGAGTATTTTATGATCAGAATTATTGCCCATATTATCTGTGGGGTTACAAAGTCATTTTGAGGATATTTGGAATCATTTGACTCTATTATATCGTAATAGGAAATCAGAATGGCCGTAATTCTTATAAAAAAAAATATCCTAAACTTTGAACATCCCACGGAGCACCTTTAAATCCATTATTAAAAAGGGAAAGAATATGGCACCACAACAAACCTGCCAAGAGAGGGCCGCCCACCAAAACTCATGGACCAGGCAAGGAGGGCATTAATCAGAGAGGCAACAAAGAGGCCAAAGATAACCCTGAAGGAGCTGCAAAGCTCCACAGCGGAGATTGGAGCATCTGTCCATAGGACCACTTTAAGCCGTACACTCCTCAGAGCTGGGCTTTACGGAAGAGTGGCCAGAAAAAAGACATTGCTTAAAGAAAAAAATAAGCAAACACTTTTGGTGTTTGCCAAAAGGCATGTGGGAGACTCCCCAAACATATGGAAGAAGGTACTCTGGTCAGATGAGACTAAAATGTAGCTTTTTGGCCATCGAGGAAAATACTACGTCTGGCGCAAACCCAACACCTCTCATCACTCTGAGAACACCATCCCCACAGTGAAGCATGGTGGTGGCAGCATCATGCTGTGGGGATGTTTTCCATCGGCAGGGACTGGGAAACTGGTCAGAATTGAAGAAATGATGGATGGCGCTAAATACAGGGAAATCCTTGAGGGAAACCTGTTTCAGTCTTCCAGAGATTTGAGACTGGGACAGAGGTTCACCTTCCAGCAGGACAATGACCCTAAGCATACTGCTAAAGCAACACTCGAGTGGTATAAGGGGAAACATTTAAATGTCTTGGAATGGCCTAGTCAAAGCGCAGAGCTCAATCCAATTGAGAATCTGTGATATGAATTAAAGATTGCTGTACACCAGCAGAACCAATCCAACTTGAAGGAGCTGGAGCAGTTTTGCCTTGAAGAATGGGCAACAATCCCAGTGGCTAGATGTGGTAAACTTATAGAGCCTTGCAGCTGTAATTGATGAAAAGGTGGTTCTACAAAGTATTGAATTTGGGGGGGTGAATAATTATGCACGCTCAAGTTGTCTGTTTTTTTGTCTTATTTCTGGTATGTTTCACAATAAAAAAATAAACATTTGCATCTTCAAACTGGTAGGCATGTTGTGTAAATAAAATGATACAAAACCCCCCCAAAATCTATTTTAATTCCAGGTTGTAAGGCAACAAAAAAGGAAAAATGCCAAGGGGGGTGAATACTTTCGCAAGCCACTGTATGGCGTATACCCTTCGCTACACAGCTGACTAACAGCAACACTGTTTTTCAAAGTAGATTGTCTTGAGTTAGGCACCATCACCGTGAGTAGCCTATGGCAGGGATCATCAAATAGATTCAGCCGCGGGCCAATTTCTTTCTTCTTGAGTGGATGGTCAGGGGCCCGGACTGTAAAAAATGCAACTTGACTGCAAGAAAGTCAAACAGATACGGTATAATATTTGACTAAAACATAATAGTTTCAAACCTTGCTTCCATTTGTATTCAATCACTTACAGTGCCTTCAGGAAGTATTCATACCACATGACCTATTCCACATTTTTGTTGTGTTACAGTCTGAGTTCAAAATTGATTAAATTAACTTTTTTTTCTCACCCATCTACACACAACACCAAATTGAAAACATGTTTTGAGAAATGTTGCATATGTACTGAACATTAAATACATAATTGTAGTTAGCATTCACATCCCTGAGTCAATACTTTGTAGAAGCACCCATTGGCTAGAGAGAATACCACACGTGGATATGTGCAAAAATTTTTTTTTACCTTTATTTTACTAGGCAAGTCAGTTAAGAACAAATTCTTATTTTCAATGACGGCCTAGGAACAGTGGGTTAACTGCCTGTTCAGGGGCAGAATGACAGATTTTGTACCTTGTCAGCTCAGGGATCTGAACTTGCAACCTTTTGGTTACTAGTCCAATGCTCTAACCACTAGGCTACCCTACCACCCCTGACCATTGTTCTTTTCAAAATTCTTCATGCTCTGTCAAATTGGTTTATGATCATTGCTAGACAGTCCTTTTCAAGTCTTGCCATATATTTTCAAGCAGATTTATGTCAAAACTATAACTTGGACACTCAGGAATATTCACTCTCTTCTTGGTAAGCAACTCCAGAGTAGATTTGGCCTTGTGTTTTAGGTGATTGTCCTGCTGAAGGGTGAATTCATCTCCCTGTATCTGGTGGAAAGCAGACTGAACCAGGTTTTCCTCTTGGATTTGCCCCTGCTTAGCTCCATTCCGTTAATTTTTTTATCCTGAAAAACTCCCAGATTACAAGCATATGCATAACATGATGCAGCCACCACTATGCTTGAAAATATAGAGAGTAGTACTCAGTAATGTTTTGTACTGGATTTGCCCCAAACATAACACCTTGTAATCAGGATAAAATGTTAACTGCTTTATCACATTTGTTGCAAACAGGATGCATATTTTGGAATATTTGTATTCTGTACAGGCTTCCTTCTTTTCACTCTGTGATTTAGGTTAGTATTGTAGAGTAACTACAATGTTGTTGATCCATCCTCAGTTTTCTCCTATCACAGCCGTTAAACTCTGTAACTGTTTTAAAGTCACCATTGACCTCATGGTGAAATCCCTGAAGGGTTTCCTTCCTGTCCAGTAACTGAATTAGGAAGGCCGCCTGTATCTTTGTAGTGACTGGGTGGATTGATACGTCATGCCCTGACCATAGAGAGCTGTTTATTCTCTATGTTGGTTGGGTCGGGGTGTGATTTAGGGTGGGTTATCTAGGGGAATTGTATATCTATGTTGGCCTGATGTGGTTCCCAATCAGAGGCAGCTGTTTATCGTTGTCTCTGATTGGGGATCATATTTAGGTAGCCATTTTCCCATTGTGCTTTGCGGGATCTTGTCTATGTATAGTTGTCTGAGAGCATTATTATAGTTTTGTTTGTTCGCTTTGTTGTTTTTGTTCTTTGAAGTTTTCTATTCCATAATAAAGGATGGAAACATACCACACTGCATCTTGGTCTACTCCTTACGACGGACGTGACATGATACACCATCCAGAGTGTAATTAATAACTTCACCATGCTCAGAGGAATATTCAATGCTTTTTTTATTTTTAGATGGGTAAAAATACCAGAAAATATCTGCTGTTCTGGAAATCTCCCTTGTCTTTGTGGTTGAATCTGTGTTTGACTGAGGGACCTTACGGCAGACTGACTCACCTAATGATGACACAGGGCAGGCTTCCCCAACTGGTGGCCCGCGGGCTGAAAACGTTCTTTTAATTGTAGTTTTTATTGTTGGACATAATCGACTATAAAAACACAAGGAAATAAACACAGAGTGATTTTAATTTTGGGGAATCTGTTCCCATGTTTCCCCATGCATAATATAGAGACATACATCCCCATGCATAATATAGAGACATACATCCCCACGCATAATATAGAGACATACATCCCCACGCATAATGAGACATACATCCCCACGCATAATATAGAGACATACATCCCCACGCATAATATAGAGACATACATCCCCACGCATAATATAGAGACATACATCCCCACGCATAATATAGAGACATACAGAGCCTTCAGGAAGTAAAACCTGACATTTTCCACATTTTCTTGTGTTACAGCCTGCATTTTAAATGAATTAAATAGAGATTTTTTGTGTTACTGGCCTACACACAATACCCCATAATGTCAAAGTGGAATCATGTTTAATATATATATATATATATATATTTATATACACAAATAAAATAAAAAGCTGAAATAAGTATTCAACCCCTTTGTTATGGCAAGCCTAAATTAAGTTCGGGAGTAGAAATGTGCTTAACAAGTGACATAATAAGTTTCTTGGACTCACTCTGTGTGCAATAATAGTGTTTAACATGATTTTTGATTGACTACCTCATCTCTGTATCCCGCACATACAATTATCTGTGCCACTGGAAATGTTATTTAGTAGCCTACTGTAGCATATATATATATATATATCATGTTGCTTCATTGGTCTGAGCTACAGTTTGAATCCAGACCAGATTGATCCCAGTTTGTCAGTCAGAGTAACCACTCACCTCGGTCATTTGTGTTGTAAAAAAGATTGAGCTAATGTCCTCTGTCATGTAAATGTGGTAGAATTGCATGAAATGCGTTTTTAAAAGGCATATTTTCTTCGGACACTAAAACCTAAAATCCCCATATGTGAAAATCCTAACAGTAGCTGTTTTCTACTGTAGCCTGTGTGTGTGTGTGTAGCTGTTTTCTACTGTAGCCTGTGTGTGTGTGTGTAGCTGTTTTCTACTGTAGCCTGTGTGTGTGTGTGTAGCTGTTTTCTACTGTAGCCTGTGTGTGTGTGTGTAGCTGTTTTCTACTGTAGCCTGTGTGTGTGTGTGTGTGTAGCTGTTTTCTACTGTAGCCTGTGTGTGTGTGTGTAGCTGTTTTCTACTGTAGCCTGTGTGTGTGTGTGTAGCTGTTTTCTACTGTAGCCTGTGTGTGTGTGTGTAGCTGTTTTCTACTGTAGCCTGTGCCACATTGCAAACGTTATTATGGTTTTATAACGTTTTTTTTCTTCTCTCTCTTTAACAGTAAATTGACCACGCATCGAATTGAATCTTCGTGCACTGATTTGTTAACAGAAAATGAGGGTGTGCCGGTGGGGGTTCTATGCGTTCCTGACGTTCTTGCAAAGTCAAGCCCACATGCTCATTAGTCAACATCACTTTTTTCATGACTTTGTCAAATAGAAGGAATATATATATATATATATATATATATATTGTAATGAAACAGGCAGGGAGCAGGTTTCGAACCCTCGACCTTTTAGCCCGAGATCCGGCGCGCTATCGACTGTGCCGCAAAAGCATGCTCGTGCGGCAGTCGATTCCCGCGCTTATAAACCCAGGGTCGTGACTATATATATATATATATTTCGTAACGACCCTGGGTTTATATATATATATATATTTACACCCATAGCCTACTCATGGTCGGAGAAAACTCCGACCATACATGCCCCCCCAGAGGTTAGGTTCCCCACTTTTTTTTGTTGCCTCACTACTCCGTCGTTGCCAAGGTTTCCGTGTACGCGCTCCAAGAGCGGAGACGCGCCGCCGCTGAGACTCAATGTCTCTGTAGCCATGGCGGCGGATCTACACCCGGAGTGGATCTCTCGTCTCCCTTCTTCATGGAGTTACGGGGTCACTCGGGACGGACGAGTCTTCTTCATCAAGTAATAATCTATTGGATATTATTCGTGGGTGTATTTGTAATTTTAATTTTAAACTCGGATACACACCAAAATGCGATACGTTTTCACCTTTTTCCCTTTCTCACCAACAGCGAAGAAGCAAAGAGTACAACCTGGTTGCATCCAGTCAGTGGAGAGGCAGTGATAACTGGCCACAGGAAAACTCCAGGTAAAAATGTCACCAAGTTTATATCCATATGCCACCAAGCAATGTTTTTTTTGTTTTGTTTGTTTTGTTGTTGTTTGTTTCAAACAAAATAGATCCAGAGAGACAAAATGGGTTAGTTTATTTTTGTTGTTGTTGATGTATGTGAGTTTAGGTTCGTGTGCTGTGAAACACAGCCGTTAAAACGTTCAGAAGTTGGCATCACACTGGTCATTATGTTAGCTAGCTATAGCTAGCCATCTCAGGTAAACGGAAGGTAAACTTGTCAAATATACATTTGCTTAGTTATGCCTCAACTGTTTTTTTGTCGACACTTCCTCGGCAAAAATAACAGACAAATTATATATATATATATTTATATTCCCCCCTCTCCCTCGAGATTCGGCTACACCTATATGTTAGAATGAGCTACAGTAGCTAGCTGTGTGATGTTACAGTTAGCCAGCAGCTGCTGCACATTATTCAACTAACGTTAGATGAATTCCCAGTATCTTAGACATTAGCTACTGATCTATACACTAGCGACCAGTTTAGAGACGTCGATTTTTTTTCCCGAATTGACAACAGTTCCTAATTTTCTCTCTCTCTATATATATATGGTATATAAAAAAGATAAAAGGTAGTTGTTTCAGGTAGGAATCGTGGTATTTAGATTCTAGAAAGATAAAAAACAAAAAACAACTTTACTTTCATATCACATTCAAAAATAATTTATCAGATGCTAAGTTTGTGATACACAGTTTTTTAACAAGCTTTAATACCTCAGTTGCAGCCAACAGTATTTTTCAGTGACAACACGTTTCTGGTGTTGTTCGGTGTGTTCGGATGCATGCTAAATAGCTCATTAGGAATGTCTTCCGTCTGTCTTCTATAAACACGCGTTGTAGCAACATGACGATATGACCCTGTGGGAGAACTAACACTATATAAAAAAAGTGTATTAATTTAACATTTTGTTTTTTGAAAATAATTTCTCGCTTATATGAATCGGGGATCTTAAGAAAACACCCTTGTACAGAAGACGCCTTCCTCCAATGACTCTCCTGTGTAATCTAATGGAACTGAGAGTCATGCTCAAGGGTTAGCTGCACCCCTACAAAGCATGGCATGCATTTTGACAGCTGGCATCTTGTTAGTTCATTGGCTTACACTCCGTGACTCCGATGATGTGTGTGTGTGTGTCCCGTCTGTTGTGCCTCTTTGTTTATCTGGTGCGGTTATGTGTGTTTCTCCCTATAGATTTACCGACTGGATGGGAGGAGGGATTTTCGTTCGAGGGGGCTCGGTGCTTCATAAAGTGAGTCAGAATTTCACATCACAGCCTCCCTCTCTTTCACATTCAGCAGGTCTTCAGTTGACGCTGCACTTGGAATTAACAATGGACACGCAGTGTATCCCCATTAACAACGGGCACGCAGTGTATCCCCATTAACAACAGACACGCAGTGTATCCCCATTAACAACGGACACGCAGTGTATCCCCATTAACAACGGACACGCAGTGTATCCCCATTAACAACGGACACGCAGTGTATCCCCATTAACAACGGACACGCAGTGTATCCCCTTTAACAACGGACACGCAGTGTATCCCCGTTAACAACGGACACGCAGTGTATCCCCATTAACAACGGACACGCAGTGTATCCCCGTTAACAACGGACACGCAGTGTATCCCCGTTAACAACGGACACGCAGTGTATCCCCGTTAACAACGGACACGCAGTGTATCCCCATTAACAACGGACACGCAGTGTATCCCCATTAACAACGGACACGCAGTGTATCCCCATTAACAACGGACACGCAGTGTATCCCCATTAACAACGGACACGCAGTGTATTCCCCATTAACAACGGACACGCAGTGTATCCCCATTAACAACGGACACGCAGTGTATCCCCATTAACAACGGACACACAGTGTATCCCCATTAACAACGGACACGCAGTGTATCCCCATTAACAACGGACACGCAGTGTATCCCCATTAACAACGGACACACAGTGTATCCCCATTAACAACGGACACGCAGTGTATCCCCATTAACAACGGACACGCAGTGTATCCCCATTAACAACGGACACGCAGTGTATCCCCATTAACAACGGACACGCAGTGTATCCCCATTAACAACGGACACACGTTTATGAAGTAAAGGTTGCCCACACTTCAGAGCAAGTCACACTGTCACTGTCTAACAAGGTGGTGAGATGTTGGGTCTCAGTGACCTTTCTCTGAACAGGCTTTTAGCCCACTTGTTAGGGCTTTGTCTCTCCCTCAGTCAGCCGACCTCTCAGTTAAGTACCTTTTCCCTTCTTATCCAAATCAAATCAAATCAAATTTTATTTGTCACATACACATGGTTAGCAGATGTTAATGCGAGTGTAGCGAAATGCTTGTGCTTCTAGTTCCGACAATGCAGTGATAACCAACAAGTAATCTAACTAACAATTCCAAAACTACTGTCTTATACACAGTGTAAGGGGATAAAGAATATGTACATAAGGATATATGAATGAGTGATGGTACAGAGCAGCATACAGTAGATGGTATCGAGTACAGTATATACATATGAGATGAGAATGTAGACAAAGTAAACAAAGTGGCATAGTTAAAGTGGCTAGTGATACATGTATTACATAAGGATGCAGTCGATGATGTAGAGTACAGTATATACGTATGCATATGGGATGAAAGCTGGGATGAAATGTGTTTCGTTACGCTCGCATTATATCAGCAAACCTCTGTTTATGCTTTGTTTGAACACATTGCTTTTCAGTTGTTGCTCCAAATGTCACCCAGAGCCAATATCTATAGTTCTGGTAAATCCCAACCTAACCTGGCCAGGCCTTGCCTTGTAAGAACAACATGTAGGGAATCAATGGCTCTTCTATCATAGCTGGGAACCTTTATTCTTTTATTTGCATGGTTTATCAGCAAAGTTAATTATTACATCGTCTTTATGAGAGCTGTGTGTGTGTGTGTGTGTGTGTGTGTGTGTGTGTGTGTGTGTGTGTGTGTGTGTGTGTGTGTGTGTGTGTGTGTGTCAGTCAGTGTGTCTTTGTACAAATAGACTGGTGGGCTGTGGAAATGACATTTTGTCTCCTTTCAAATCAATTTGTCATTCATATGGTGCCCTGTTGGAAAGCAATGCTAAGCTTAACACGTGCCATGTTTTCCCTTCTAAGATGAACTATGAAGTGTTTATAACGACACTGGTTATGACTGAGGGTGTCATAAGTGATGTCATAACCTAACCTTGTGCACAAAATTGCTGCAATCTAGGCTATGTCACAACACATGAGTCATGTATTGAGTAGGCAATGACATACATCCTTTCCTTTCCTCAGAATCTTAGTGCGATTGTGTGTGTGTGTGTGTGCATGTGTGTGTGTGTATGCACATGTCACTGTGAGTAAGTAGGGTATTGCAGTGGACGTCTCTCTTGTCCAATAAGACATACAAACAGGATTTTCTCTTCTTTGACATGTTGCCCTGTGTGTTTGGACTACATTGATGGTGTGAGGACCAGGTTAACCTTGAGAGAGGACAAAGTGATGTTTTTCGGCATCATATTTCACATCATGAATTGTTTCTCCCTTCCCTGACCTGTCTCCATCCTTTTGTTTCATGACGGTCTGTGTTTATCTTGTTCCCTTCCTCTTGCTTCATGGCTTCCTTATATGGAATCAGAACGGTCAAAGCATCATATTTTACATAATGTAATGGCGTTCCTACTCCCCCTGTGGCATTCCGAATTTTTTAATTTAAATACTTGTGTACTTACCCCTTTGTCTCCCCAATTTTGTGATTTCCAATTGGTAGTTACAGGCTTGAGCCATTGCTGCAACTCCCCTTCTGACTCGGGAGAGGTCGAGAGCCACGACCCTGCCAAGCTGCACTGATCGCTTAACCCGGAAGCTAGCGGCACCAATGTGTCGGAGGAAACACCTTCCAGCTGGCGACCAAAGTCAGCTTGCAGATGCCCAGCCCGCCACAAGGAGTCGCTAGAGTGCGGTGGGACAAGGAAATCCCGGCCAGCCAAACCCGGACGACGCTGGGCCTATTGTGCACCACCTCATGGGTCTCCCGGTCACGGCCAGCTGTGACACAGCCTGGGTTCGAACCTTGTTCTGTAGTGATGCTTCAAGCACTGCGATGCTATGCCTTAGATCACTGCGCCGCTATGCCTTAGATCACTGCGCCGCTATGCCTTAGATCACTGCGCCGCTATGCCTTAGATCACTGCGCCACTATGCCTTAGATCACTGCGCCGCTATGCCTTAGATCACTGCGCCGCTATGCCTTAGATCACTGCGCCGCTATGCCTTAGATCACTGCGCCGCTATGCCTTAGATCACTGCGCCGCTATGCCTTAGATCACTGCGCCACTCAGGAGGTCCTGCTCTGTGGTGTTATGATGGTCAGAAATATGCCTACATGGTCATAAGGACAGTCATCTTCTTTCACATGTAATGTTTTTTTCCCTCTTTGTCCAGTGCTCCTTTCGTTGTGCTGTGTGTGTGTGCTGTGTGTGTGTGTGCTGTGTGTGTGTGTGTGCTGTGTGTGTGTGCTGTGTGTGTGTGTGTGTGTGTGCTGTGTGTGTGTGTGTTTTTGCTTCCCTTTCCTCCTGCTCCATGGCAGTCTCATACAGAATTAGAGATCATCATTGTAGACTGCACCGATTCATTGTACCGAGTTTGTTACAAAGGAGACAGTATTCACTATTGTCTCACTGTCTTTCTAAGGGAGATGTCTTGGAGATAGACGACTGAGCTTATTTGGGTCACTCCCTACTTGTGTGAGCTATGGATGGCAGTACCCTAACACTACTACTACTCTAACCAACCTTCCAGAATACACGGATGCTTCTAGATAAGAGATTGAAAAAGGAGAACCAGGGAAAAAAAGAGAAATGGAATCTTGTTTTCTCACATCCAATACTTCAGCAGTTCTCTCCTGTCTTGTATTTCCTCATGAATTACATACAATGCAAATGGAAGGCTGCCAGAAGAGGAGGCAGCGTTAGAACAGAGGCAGTTATTTGATATTTCCAGCATAGACTACTAGGCTAACCAACTAGTGTAAAACAGATGGATGTGTGTTTCATTAATTGAAGGCTATTTGTGGCAACACTCCTAACATGGCTACTTATGTGGTGAGATTGTAGTCTTCTTAAATAGATATATATTGTTTACATACACAGAAAATACAGGGCGAATGGTGGCTCTCCAGTGGATAGCTGCTGTCCTTACAAGCTCCTGACCAATTCTGCTATTTAGTGTGTTTCAAAAATGAATAGGAAGGGGTGGCGCAGTGGTCTAAGGCACTGTATCACAGTGCTAGCTGGACCTCCCGTTGCTCCATGGACCTCCCGGTCGCTGCCAACTGCGACAGAGCCTGGGCTCAAACCCAGAGTCTCTGGTGGCACGATGCAGTGCCCTAGATCACTGCAGTGCCCTAGACCACTGCTCCACCAGAGACCCTGGGCTCACCAGGTCTCTCACCAGAGACCCTGGGCTTTGTCTTTGTGTTACAGTGCCTTGCGAAAGTATTCGGCCCCTTTGAACTTTGCGACCTTTTGCCACATTTCAGGCTTCAAACATAAAGATATAAAACTGTATTTTTTTTGTGAAGAATCAACAACAAGTGGGACACAATCATGAAGTGGAACGACATTTATTGGATATTTCAAACTTTTTGAACAAATCAAAAACTGAAAAATTGGGCGTGCAAAATTATTCAGCCCCCTTAAGTTAATACTTTGTAGCGCCACCTTTTGCTGCGATTACAGCTGTAAGTCACTTGGGGTATGTCTCTATCAATTTTGCATATCGAGAGACTGAAATGTTTTCCCATTCCTCCTTGCAAAACAGCTCGAGCTCAGTGAGGTTGGATGGAGAGCATTAGTGAACAGCAGTTTTCAGTTCTTTCCACAGATTCTCGATTGGATTCAGGTCTGGACTTTGACTTGGCCATTCTAACACCTGGATATGTTTATTTTTGAACCATTCCATTGTAGATTTTGCTTTATGTTTTGGATCATTGTCTTGTTGGAAGACAAATCTCCGTCCCAGTCTCAGGTCTTTTGCAGACTCCATCAGGTTTTCTTCCAGAATGGTCCTGTATGGCTCCATCCATCTTCCCATCAATTTTAACCATCTTCCCTGTCCCTGCTGAAGAAAAGCAGCCCCAAACCAGGATGCTGCCACCACCATGTTTGACAGTGGGGATGGTGTGTTAAGGGTGATGAGCTGTGTTGCTTTTACGCCAAACATAACGTTTTGCATTGTTGCCAAAAAGTTCAATTTCGGTTTCATCTGACCAGAGCACCTTCTTCCACATGTTTGGTGTGTCTCCCAGGTGGCTTGTGGCAAACTTTAAACGACACTTTTTATGGATATCTTTAAAAAATGGCTTTCTTCTTGCCACTCTTCCATAAAGGCCAGATTTGTGCAATATACGACTGATTGTTGTCCTATGGACAGAGTCTCCCACCTCAGCTGTAGATCTCTGCAGTTCATCCAGAGTGATCATGGGCCTCTTGGCTGCATCTCTGATCAGTCTTCTCCTTGTATGAGCTGAAAGTTTAGAGGGACGGCCAGGTCTTGGTAGATTTGCAGTGGTCTGATACTCCTTCCATTTCAATATTATCGCTTGCACAGTGCTCCTTGGGATGTTTAAAGCTTGGGAAATCTTTTTGTATCCAAATCCGGCTTTAAACTTCTTCACAACAGTATCTCGGACCTGCCCTGGTGTGTTCCTTGTTCTTCATGATGCTCTCTGCGCTTTTAACGGACCTCTGAGACTATCACAGTGCAGGTGCATTTATACGGAGACTTGATTACACACAGGTGGATTGTATTTCTCATCATTAGTCATTTAGGTCAACATTGGATCATTCAGAGATCCTCACTGAACTTCTGGAGAGAGTTTGCTGCACTGAAAGTAAAGGGGCTGAATAATTTTGCACGCCCAATTTTTCAGTTTTTGATTTGTTAAAAAAGTTTGACATATCCGATAAATGTCGTTCCACTTCATGATTGTGTCCCACTTGTTGTTGATTCTTCACAAAAAAATACAGTTTTATATCTTTATGTTTGAAGCCTGAAATGTGGCAAAAGGTCGCAGAGTTCAAGGGGGCCGAATACTTTCGCAAGGCACTGTAGTTGGTCAGGGCGAGAGTTGGGGTGGGCAGTCTTTGTTCATTTTTCTAGGTTGTGTTTGTGTTTGGCCTGGTATGGTTCTCAATCAGAGGCAGGTGTCGTTCGTTGTCTCTGATTGAGAATCATACTTAGGTAGCTTTTTCCCACCTGTGTTTTGTGGGTGAATATTTTCCGTTTCAGTGTTTGCACCATTCGGGACTGTTTCGGTTTTCATTTTGATTCTCTTGTTCTTTTGTATTTTGTATTCATTCTCATTAAAAGACATTATGGATACGTACCACGCTGCGCATTGGTCCGATCTCTCCTACTCCTCCTCAGTAGAGGAAGAGGAATATCGTTACACCACCCTTTGCCTTGATGACATCTTTGCACACTCTTGGCATTCTTTCAACCAGCTTCACCTGGAATACTTTTCCAACAGTCTTGAATGAGTTCCCACATATGCTGAGCACTTGTTGGCTGCTTTTCCTTCCCTCTGCGGTCCAACTCATCCCAAACCATCTCAATTGGGTTGAGGTCAGGTGATTGTAGAAGCCAGGTCATCTGATGCTGCACTCCATCACTCTCCTTCTTGGTGAAATAGCCCTTACACAGCCTGGAGGTGTTTTAGGTCATTGTCCTGTTGAGAAACAAATGATAGTCCCA
Source organism: Oncorhynchus nerka (assembly GCF_034236695.1). Classification (NCBI taxonomy): domain Eukaryota; kingdom Metazoa; phylum Chordata; class Actinopteri; order Salmoniformes; family Salmonidae; genus Oncorhynchus; species Oncorhynchus nerka. The sequence goes on from NC_088404.1 coordinate 9,641,210, forward strand.
CTAAGCGCAAACCAGATGGGATGGCATATCGCTGCAGAATGCTGTGGTAGCCATGCTGGTTAAGTGTGCCTTCAATTCTAAACAAATCACAGTCAGTGTCACCAGCAAAGCACCCCCACAGTCTACACCTGTAGTTAATGAAGCATTTGACAAATAAATTAGATTTGAATGAATACTTGTCCTTTATATAACGTGTTTATAAACAAGACCAAATGTAAATAATGGAAGTACGCCATACAGTAAGTCTTCAGGCTATTACACATTGACTGAGAGAAAAGTATGTTGAGGGAAGAGAAAACGAGCAAGAGGAAAGTAGCCCAAACTGAACGCATCTAACTTAGGGCTGATCTAATTCACCTAGGGCTGATCTAATTCACCCAGGGCTGATCTAATTCACCCTGGGCTGATCTAATTCACCTAGGGCTGATCTAATTCACCTAGGGCTGATCTAATTCACCTAGGGCTGATCTAATTCACCTAGGGCTGATCTAATTCACTTAGGGCTGATCTAATTCACCTAGGGCTGATCTAATTCACCTAGGGCTGATCTAATTCACCCAGGCCTGATCTAATTCACCTAGGGCTGATCTAATTCACCTAGGGCTGATCTAATTCACCCAGGGCTGATCTAATTCACCTAGGGCTGATCTAATTCACCTAAGGCTGATCTAATTCACCTAGGGCTGATCTTATTCACCACAACTTCCGGCGCCGACTGAGATGGCCGCCTCGCTTCGCGTTCCTAGGAAACTATGCAGTTTTTTGTTTTTTTACGTGTTATTTCTTACATTAGTACCCCAGGTCATCTTAGGTTTCATTACATACAGTCGAGAAGAACTACTGAATATAAGATCAGCGTCAACTCACCATCAGTACGACCAAGAATATGTTTTCCGCGACGCGGATCCGGTGTTCTGCCTTACAAACAGGACAACGGAATGGATCGCATGCAGCGACCCAAGGAAACGACTCCGAAAAAGAGGGAAACGAGGCGGTGTTCTGGTCAGACTCCGAAAAAGGGCACATCGCGCACCACTCCCCAGCATTCTTCTTGCCAATGTCCAGTCTCTTGACAACAAGGTTGACGAAACCGAGCAAGGGTAGCATTCCAGAGGGACATCAGAGACTGCAACGTTCTCTGCTTCACGGAAACATGGCTTACTGGGAAGACGCTATCCAATGCGGTGCAGCCAACGGGTTTCTCCACGCATCGCGCCGACAGAAACAAACATCTTTCTGGTAAGAAGAGTGGCGGGGCGTATGCCTCATGACTAACGAGACATGGTGTGATGAAGGAAACATACAGGAACTCAAATCCTTCTGTTCACCTGATTTAGAATTCCTCACAATCAAATGTAGACCGCATTATCTTCCAAGAGAATTCTCTTCGATTATAATCACAGCCGTATATATCCCCCAAGCAGACACATCGATGGCTCTGAACGAACTTTATTTAACTCTTTGCAAACTGAAACCATTTATCCGGAGGCTGCATTCATTGTAGCTGGGGATTTTAACAAAGCTAATCTGAAAACAAGACTCCCTAAATTTTATCAGCATATCGATTGCGCAACCAGGGTGGTAAAACCTTGGATCATTGTTACTCTAACTTCCATGACGCATATAAGGCCCTGCCCCGCCCCCTTTCGGAAAAGCTGACCACGACTCCATTTTGCTGATCCCTGCCTACAGGCAGAAACTAAAACAAGAGGCTCCCACACTGAGGTCTGTCCAACGCTGGTCAGACCAAGCTGACTCCACACTCCAAGACTGCTTCCATCACGTGGACTGGGACATGTTTCGTATTGCGTCAGATGGAAATATTGACGAATACGCTGATTCGGTGTGAGAGTTCATTAGAACGTGCGTCGAAGATGTCGTTCCCATAGCAACGATAAAAACATTCCCAAACCAGAAACCGTGGATTGATGGCAGCATTCGTGAAACTGAAAGCGCGAACCACTGCTTTTAATCAGGGCAAGGTGTCTGGTAACATGTCCGAATATAAACAATGCAGCTATTCCCTCCGCAAGGCTATTAAACAAGCTAAGCGTCAGTACAGAGACAAAGTGGAATCTCAATTCAATGGCTCAGACACAAGAGGCATGTGGCAGGGTCTACAGTCAATCACGGACTACAAGAAGAAACCCAGCCCAGTCACGGACCAGGATGTCTTGCTCCCAGGCAGACTAAATAACTTTTTGCCCGCTTTGAGGACAATACAGTGCCACTGACACGGCCTGCAACGAAAACATGCGGTCTCTCCTTCACTGCAGCCGAGGTGAGTAAGACATTTAAACGTGTTAACCCTCGCAAGGCTGCAGGCCCAGACGGCATCCCCATCCGCGCCCTCAGAGCATGCGCAGACCAGCTGGCCAGTGTGTTTACGGACATATTCAATCAATCCCTATACCAGTCTGCTGTTCCCACATGCTTCAAGAGGGCCACCATTGTTCCTGTTCCCAAGAAAGCTAAGGTAACTGAGCTAAACGACTACCGCCCGTAGCACTCACTTCCGTCATCATGAAGTGCTTTGAGAGACTAGTCAAGGACCATATCACCTCCACCCTACCTGACACCCTAGACCCACTCCAATTTGCTTACCGCCCAAATAGGTCCACAGACGATGCAATCTCAACCACACTGCACACTGCCCTAACCCACCTGGACAAGAGGAATACCTATGTGAGAATGCTGTTCATCGACTACAGCTCGGCATTCAACACCATAGTACCCTCCAAGCTCGTCATCAAGCTCGAGACCCTGGGTCTCGACCCCGCCCTGTGCAACTGGGTACTGGACTTCCTGACGGGCCGCCCCCAGGTGGTGAGGGTAGGCAACAACATCTCCTCCCCGCTGATCCTCAACACGGGGCCCCCTGAAGGGTGCGTTCTGAGCCCTCTCCTGTACTCCCTGTTCACCCACGACTGCGTGGCCACGCACGCCTCCAACTCAATCATCAAGTTTGCGGACGACACAACAGTGGTAGGCTTGATTACCAACAACGACGAGACGGCCTACAGGGAGGAGGTGAGGGCCCTCGGAGTGTGGTGTCAGGAAAATAACCTCACACTCAACGTCAACAAAACTAAGGAGATGATTGTGGACTTCAGGAAACAGCAGAGGGAACACCCCCCTATCCACATCGATGGATCAGTAGTGGAGAGGGTAGCAAGTTTTAAGTTCCTCGGCATACACATCACAGACAAACTGAATTGGTCCACTCACACTGACAGCGTCGTGAAGAAGGCGCAGCAGCGCCTCTTCAACCTCAGGAGGCTGAAGAAATTCGGCTTGTCACCAAAATTACTCACAAACTTCTACAGATGCACAATCGAGAGCATCCTGGCGGGCTGTATCACCGCCTGGTACGGCAACTGCTCCGCCCTCAACCGTAAGGCTCTCCAGAGGGTAGTGAGGTCTGCACAACGCATCACCGGGGCAAACTACCTGCCCTCCAGGACACCTACACCACCCGATGTTACAGGAAGGCCATAAAGATCATCAAGGACATCAACCACCCGAACCACTGCCTGTTCACCCCGCTATCATCCAGAAGGCGAGGTCAGTACAGGTGCATCAAAGCTGGGACCGAGAGACTGAAAAACAGCTTCTATCTCAAGGCCATCACTGTTAAACAGCCACCACTAACATTGAGTGGCTGCTGCCAACACACTGTCATTGACACTGACCCAACTCCAGCCACTTTAATAATGGGAATTGATGGGAAATGATGTAAATATATCACTAGCCACTTTAAACAATGCTACCTTATATAATGTTACTTACCCTACATTATTCATCTCATATGCATACGTATATACTGTACTCTAGATCATCGACTGCATCCTTATGTCACTAGCCACTTTAACTATGCCACTTTGTTTACTTTGTCTACATACTCATCTCATATGTATATACTGTACTCGATACCATCTACTGTATGCTGCTCTGTACCATCACTCATTCATATATCCTTATGTACATATTCTTTATCCCCTTACACTGTGTATAAGACAGTAGTTTTGGAATTGTTAGTTAGATTACTTGTTGGTTATCACTGCATTGTCGGAACTAGAAGCACAAGCATTTCGCTACACTCGCATTAACATCTGCTAACCATGTGTATGTGACAAATACAATTTGATTTGATTTGATTTGAAGGGCTGATCTAATTCACCCAGGGCTGATCTAATTCACCTAGGGCTGATCTAAATCACCTAGGGCTGATCTAATTCACCTAGGGCTGATCTAATTCACCTAGGGCTGATCTAATTCACCTAGGGCTGATCTAAATCACCCAGGGCTGATCTAATTCACCTAGGGCTGATCTAATTCACCTAGGGCTGATCTAATTCACCTAGGGCTGATCTAAATCACCTAGGGCTGATCTAATTCACCTAGGGCTGATCTAATTCACCTAGGGCTGATCTAATTCACCTAGGGCTGATCTAATTCACCCAGGGCTGATCTTATTCACCTAGGGCTGATCTAATTCACCTAGGGCTGATCTAATTCACCTAGGGCTGATCTAATTCATCTAGGGCTGATCTTATTCACCTAGGGCTGATCTAAATCACCCAGGGCTGATCTAATTCACCTAGGGCTGATCTAATTCACCTAGGGCTGATCTAATTCACCTAGGGCTGATCTAAATCACCTAGGGCTGATCTAATTCACCTAGGGCTGATCTAATTCACCTAGGCTGGGCTGATCTAATTCACCTAGGGCTGATCTTATTCACCTAGGGCTGATCTAATTCACCTAGGGCTGATCTAATTCACCCAGGGCTGATCTAATTCACCTAGGGCTGATCTAATTCACCTAGGGCTGATCTAATTCACCTAGGGCTGATCTAATTCACCTAGGGCTGATCTAATTCACCTAGGGCTGATCTAATTCACCTAGGGCTGATCTAATTCACCTAGGGCTGATCTAATTCACCTAGGGCTGATCTAAACCTAGGGCTCATTCACCAGGGCTGATCTAAATCACCTAGGGCTGATCTAATTCACCTAGGGCTGATCTAATTCACCTAGGGCTGATCTAATTCACCCAGGGCTGATCTTATTCACCTAGGGCTGATCTAATTCACCTAGGGCTGATCTAATTCACCTAGGGCTGATCTAATTCACCCAGGGCTGATCTTATTCACCTAGGGCTGATCTAATTCACCTAGGGCTGATCTAATTCACCTAGGGCTGATCTAATTCATCTAGGGCTGATCTTATTCACCCAGGGCTGATCTAATTCACCTAGGGCTGATCTAATTCACCTAGGGCTGATCTAAATCACCCAGGGCTGATCTAATTCACATAGTGCTGATCTAATTCACTTCTAAATCACCTAGGGCTGATCTAATTCACATCTAAATCACCTAGGGCTGATCTAATTCAGATCTAAATCACCTAGGGCTGATCTAATTCACATCTAAATCACCTAGGGCTGATCTAATTCACATCTAAATCACCTTTTGGCTGATCTATTTCACATCTAAATCACCTAGGGGCAGATTGAATTCACACCTAAATCACCTAGGTCTGATCTAATTCACATCTAAATCACCTAGGGCTGATCTAATTCACATCTAAATCACCTAGGGCTGATCTAATTCACATCTAAATCACCTAGGGCTGATCTAATTCACATCTAAATCACCTAGGGCTGATCTAATTCAGATCTAAATCACCTAGGGCTGATCTAATTCACAAAAATGACACGTGCAATATCCATATCGCAAGAGATCCATATCGCATGCAATATTTTGAAGTGCCGTTCACTTATAGTTCACTCCGTTTGTCGTCTTTCCCACTCTCCTCTTGCATCTGCTTCCCCCACACACCAAGCCCGGCCACCCACCC